>NC_137034.1:12532558-12622650 GCF_032717465.1 Coenobita brevimanus
GGCACGTGTATGAGTCTGTGATGATTTCCATCAGGTGTGTTGTGTGGCTTTTCCATGACGTCATGATGTGCTGTGTATTATGTATTAGCAGCATATTAATGTCTCTGACCGTTACGTAGTGTGTTATGGTATTTTAGTGCCATGACAATTCATTTCAGCTTGGCACTTACGGAAAAATGTCAAAAGTAAAGAATTCGGGCCACCAGATGGCGTAATAAGCTGATATATTATGAAAAAATTATGAAAAAAAAAAAAAATCCGGTAAAAGTAGAATAACTTCCTAATTTAGGGACAAATTTTGCTCAGATTTTACTGGAGATCCTAAGTCTGGCACAGATGAGAAAAAAACATATAATAAAAAATTCAGGTCATTAGGTGGCACAGTATGTTTCAGTATTTTGAAAGTTGGCAGAAATTCCTACAAAATCACCAGAAGGAGTTGTAATGTAAAAAGTTTTTGGGTACGCCCCCCAGTATGATGCTGAAGGATTAGTCACCATTGTAATGATCAGAATTTAGATACCTCCAGTGTAACGCTGAGAATTTTAGAGATTATAGAGAAATAGGGTAGCGTGATATTTGAGAATATATTGTTTTATGAGAATGAGGTAGCGTGATATTAGTGAGGGCATGAGAAGTTAAATATTAGCACACCTTGCAGGCCACTCAACCTCGTCTGTACCACTCCTTGGAGGATAGCAAAATTCAAACTCAAAATGACTTAACCTAAGATTTACTACGTATTAACCCGTCACGTCCCGAGCCTTTCCGCACCTATGACATCCCCCAGTCCCGAGCCTTTTTGGAAATTTTTTTTTTCTTATGAAACTTCCGCTTAGTTCGAGAAACTATGGAAAATCTTGAAGAAAGTGGTCTCTGCGGTCTATAAGTGGTCTATACAGGTGCGGTTTCCCCCCGCAGGTATCGTATTCTGTACTGGGCTGGATATGCGTAAACGTTTTCTATGGTAAGGAGTAATGGGACAAACAACACACAACACCTCTACATTTATTGAATTTGTACTAATAAACAATAACAGTAACAATATAATGTATTTCAGACACATATATAGGAAAAATAAGCATTGTAACATCGCGCGAGCATAGCGAGTTAGGTCCGAGTCGTATCATGCTACGAGTATCTGCTAATTTTCTGTTATGAGTCTACCGATCATTTTTTCTACTTGTATACTTCTGTTTCAATGACAATTTACCAATTACAACTGTTTGTAAGTGATTTCAGATGTTTTCATTCATTTTGATGCCATGCAGCATAAGTTTAGCGCACATCAGCTTAGTAAGCGCACTCGCTATGACTCGTATTTCAACATACCAAATTGTTTTATCACTTTCCAATTATTTTCCCATTTACATAGAACCTTTCCCCCACCACTGTGAAGGTTTTCAATTATTTTCATTCATTACGAGGGCATTTAGCGATATGCTAGCGCCTATTCACGTAGCAACCACGATCTCAAACACTCGTGTTTCATCATCTACTTTATTTATTCACTCCAATTATATTTTCCCACTTACATTACACACGTTTACACCCCTCCAATGCACTGTACATACTTACTGCCATTATTTATTCAAGTGAGCGTGAGAATATCGCCTGAAAATACCCTCGCAAGGAATGTTACGTCATACATAATACTCACACACTTATATATTAATTCACTCACACACTTATATACTAATTATTCACTTTATCACTTGCTGACTTTTATTTTGACTAATACGTGCCTTATTCATTCGACTAAGCGTCAGGAAATCTTATCTTTATAGACACGCTATGAATATTTGACTTAGGAAATACATCATCATATACAATAATTTGAACTTATATTATACCCGTAAGAATGTCACATAATAGAAAATATATACAGTAATAAGGGGCCGTATTTATTGCATTGAGCGACAGAATATCGCATCAAACAACCCTCTCTATGTAAGTTTCAACTTAGGGCAGATTTATATACTTGCACCCAATGTTTGCACTTATGTTCTACCCGTAGGCACTTTATACTAATATTTGGCGATCCACATGACTGATATTTTCACAGAGCGTCTGTCTGTCGCATTTACATCATAATTTCTGCGTCCTTTCGCAATCACACCATGCTAAAATTGCAGCAACGTGTGATATTCACTAAAACATGGGTGAATACACAGACCCACGTCACACTGCACGCACTCATAGCGGGTGTCCTTCCTCTGTGTCGTGAGTCTCACCTGGGAATGACTGCACACGTGACACCTGCGCTGGGGCCTAGGTCTGTTGGGCTGGGGCGGGATAGGAGTGGGGAAATGGCGGCCGGATATTCTCTGGGGAGTGTGGGTAATAGGGGCAGTGCGGGGGCGCTGTTGGGGCCTTTCAACAGCATATTTTGCAAAGATTTCTCGTGTGAGCTCCCTCACAAACCCTTCAAAGGTTTCCTGAACTCCTGTGGTCATGGCGTGAAGGTGGTGGCAATTCAGAGCAGTGATATCTAGCAAGTGAAAGAACAGTTTTTTATACCACTTCATCGTGGTCCTGGCACACTCTACCGTCGATATCATGGAGTCTGACTGGTCCACGAGGCGCATGTTTATATTATAGTCCATGACACATTCAGGTTTCCAAACACGACGCCTGCTCTCGCTATGGTAATCAACAGAATCAGTACGGTGCATCAAGGGGCGGTGAACCGTGGACAAGAGGCTTACTTCTCTGTTGTGGTTCCACATTGTTGCAAGGATGTTGTTTGCTTTGAAGAAGACAACCTCACTCCTTGCAAGTTTCCGCTCTAATTTGACCATGTGACGCCGATTCATCTTTACGGTTCCACAGACTCCCGTTTCATGTCTGTGAAGATAACGAGCGAGAAGAGGGCTAGTGTACCAGTTGTCGAGATAGAGAACGTGACCACGATGAAGGTAGTCTTGTATCATCGTCTTTACCACTGCTCCAGAAAGTCCTATACTTCGATCTTCTATTATGTCTGTCTGTGCACCGGTGTACAAGACTATGTCTTGCACGTATCCAGTCCTACAGTCACACATAACAAAGATCTTGAACCCAAAACGGTGCCTTTTGCTGGGTATATACTGTCTGAATGAAATATTGCCTCTCCACAACACGAGACTCTCGTCTATGACGAGATCTCTATAGGGATAGAATGAGGACCGAAAGGTTTGGCTGAGGTGATCAAAGACCAGCCTAATTCGCCTCATTTTGTCCGTGTTGTTTGCATTTGCAGGGTCATGAGCATCATAAAAATGGAGGCGACTTAGAATTTGTTGAAACCGATTACGGCTCATCACTTGACCAAATATGGGGGTAAACATAACAGGGTCCGTAGTCCAGTAAGCAGGAATTCTATTTTTTCTCATTATACCCATCAAAAGGACAAGGGCAAAAAATAAGAACATTTCTGGAATGGAGACAGGGTAATCATAAATCATTGAATGCCTACTCCTTGTTCCCAATCTTTCACTTTCTAGCCGCTGGGCGCTTGCAAACAGGTTTGTTTGAAGCACGATCTGATCAACGAAGGCCTCACTGAAAAACAGGTGGAAAAAATCCAACCTGCTTGAATTACAGTGAATACCTGGTGCAATGCAGCCAGATCGCCCCTGCTCAGTGAAGGGGTGAATGAGGGGAGAAAAATCACTCCCATCCTCCCAATCCCACGACACAAATCCCTCGTCCCCATCACCGCCTTCGTCTGGGTGGGGAGGAGATCCTGGTTGGGGAGGTTGGGGAGAAGGAGTACGGAGGGCTTCCCCACTGTCACTCCTCTTCCCTCTGCCTTTACCCTTTCCCTTTCCCTTACCCTTACGGCCTTGAGGAACATTAGGGGGCTGTGGGGATGAAATAGTTTGATATTGGGGAGCAGAAGACGTGCTTTGGAGTGGTTCCTCCCCACCTTCCCCCTCCCTCACAACCCCACGTGATAAGGAACGCACCCGCACTGGCCCACGTGATCCACTCTGCCGCCTCACACTGCGTAGGGAAAGCAATGACTCACCCACCTCACTCTCACTTTCCCTAATCCCAGGAATGTCCATTTCACTCCCCACTCCCTCCACTTCACTTCCTACCGCCCCAAACAGAATGCTAGGCCCATACCTGCTTAGACGACGTGGTGTGCGCTCTGGGCCACGATGCGTAATCACCTCCCGCCCATACCACATGGCAGCACGTCCCACGTCTCCGTCCTCGTCCTCGTCCTCATCCTCGACCTCGAATTCGGCTTCCAAGGCATGCTGGGGATAGGGATATGACATACCACGTGCCTTCTTTGCCTCCTGCCCCTCTCTAGCAGCACAGTAAGTCACATACTGCCGCTTCCTTGGTGACGGAACTTCCTCGTCACTGCTGGTGGTTTCTTCCTCCTCTGGCTGCACATAATCTTTGTCCATCTCCTCGTCATCCAGTGGGGAATCACTGTCGCCGGTAAAGGTGTCCAGGGCGACTTGAATTTCGCTCTCTCAGAGACCTCTCTTAGCCATGTCTGAGCAGGACCGTGGCTACCAGGTGAGTGGACGAGTGGCGGGCTAGCGCGGGTCGCACGGGGTCGCCGAGTGTCCCCGCCTGGTGGCAGGTAGGTGAAGGACAGGCGAGGGTACGTACCACAAATCAAGCGCGAAATTTGAAAATTGTCGAAATTATGCACATTGCAATTGCACGACGTACTGGTACGTCGCCGGGACTGGCAAATGCAAATTGTGGTGACGTACCCATACGTCGTCGGGACGGAGCGGGTTAAGAACTGAAATACAATTACTCTTCAAACTGTGAAATATACCAAACAAAATATAATTAGGATCTATATCACTGGAAATGAGAATCTTTACAAAACTAAATTAATATTCAATAATCAAGATTTACAGTGATACTCCAAAATTATGTATCTCTACACACTAGATTAATATCCCAAGAATACTGATACGCATGGATATAGTTCCCGTGGTCTCTGACGGACTCGTCGGGAAGGAACCTAAAGATTATCACCAAAGAATATTCTCTAAGACTAAATACATGATAATTGAAAAATCTTATATAAACTAGACACAATAATCAAAATGACCTATAATCACATAGACCGTAATCAAATGGACAAATGGACCAGCCGATATTCACTTTGATTCCATGAACTAAAGGGGGTGGGGGTTGATATATTGTGTTAGCAGTTAGGCCGCGGCGAGAACGCTAGAATCCTTGGAATGCTAGCCACGGCCCTCCATAATTCTCGTCTGCAACGATGAGGAGAGCAACAGCTATCTCATTATTCAGCACAAGGAGGATCAGGGGAAAATATCACTAATTTAACCCACGAACATATATGAAGACTTAATACACGAGGGAGAGAAAAGGGGATGGGGGGGGTTGAGGGAGCTCGGGCACTAACCTGCAACGACGAGGAGAGGAACAGCAATCTGGCGATTGCGCTAGTAGTAGTAGTAGTAGTAATTGATTTTCCCCCATGTTTGAGAAGGGGGGGCTGGGCCATCTTGTAGCCCAGTGAGGTAAAATTTGTTTAATTGTTACATCAGAGGGGGTTTTGACTTGACTAGGTTGATTAAATGATGCGAGGTGTTGGATGTGGCATTGTGGACAATGGAAGTGGCTATGTTGCTTAGTGTTTGAACAGGTGTGGCAAGAGGGGAGGTGGGTGTTAAATCGGGGTCTGGGTAAGCGGCGCCACCTCTGATGGTGGCTGTCGCTCTGCATTTAATGATGTAGTGTAGAAGGGGGAAGGGGGCGTCTGTTCTGCAGTAGCTGCAGGTTGCGTTCCTGATGTTGCTGATCACTTGATCTCGTGATAAGTAGCCGAGGCGGAGGCGGTGTATGTAGGTGAGAGGTCTGTTGGGTGTATGTGTGGGTAGCGGTATTTGTTTGTATTTTGTTGCATTGGCGTACCAGATGGCAGAAGTGGAGCCTTGGTTGACATGATGGTTTGTTCTTGATTTGTAGGAGTGGGTGTTACTGTATTGTTCTTATGTCGTGTTTTGTCTGTGTTATGGTCGGTGGTATGTGTATATCTATATGTGGGTGTGTAAGGGCGTGTTTGGCTGCACAGTCTGCTCGTTCATTGTCGTGTATGTTTACATGGCTGGGAATCCAATGTATCGTGATTGTTCTGCCTGTTTGTGCAAAGTTGTGTGCTGTGTTGTTTATTGTGGAGATGATATGTCTGTTGTTGCGGTGTTTGTGTCTGCATAGTGTTTGTATGGCAGAGAGTGAGTCTGTGTGTATGTTTATGTACGTCTTTGTAGTTGTTGTGTTGGCGTCTGATAGCGCCTCCACAATGGCTACTAGTTCTGCTTGCAGGGTGGATGCTCCGTTAGAGTTTCTGGCAGTGAATTCTTTCCCATTGCTGATGAATGCAGCTGCAGCTTTTGGTTGTTCTACTGAACCGTCTGTATGGTAGTTGACTGTGTTTCGGTCTGTGATAGTCGCGATTCTTTCTAGTGCTTCTTGGCATAGTTGTTGTGAGAGTGTTTTTTTTTTTTTCCTGTGACTTTGAGGGTGAGGAGTCTGTGTGGTGGGGGGGTCCATGGGGGAGGTTCTTTATATTCTGGTATCAGGGTGTCGGGCTGTTGTGTGATCTTGTTTGTGGCGTTGTATTTCCTGATAGCCCGAATTGTGCAGTGTGTCCAGCTTTTGTTTAGGAGTGCGGGGTGTCTGATCAGTTCATCTTTAATTAGTTTTATAGGGGTGAGTTCTGAAGCCCAGTGGGCTAGCTTTGCAGCTATGCATACAACTCGCGCTTGTATTCTGTTCTGTAGTGATTCGATAGCGCACTCCATGAGTAAGTTAATGAGACGAGTCAAAGGCGGGGCGTTTGTTATCACGTGTAGTGCATTGTTCTGGATGACCTCTAACTTTTCTGCTAGTTGTGGTTCTAGGGTTATTAATGCGGAGGCGGCGTAGTCTAATAGGGAACGCATTGCTTGTATATAGAAGGGTCTTAGTACTCGATGTGTTGCTCCCATTCCTCTGCCAGCTAAAGCTCTGAGTGCATTTCTTATTTTAGTTCTTTCTCTGAGATAGTTTATTTCTTGTCTGAATTTGAGGTTGGTATCAAGCCAGACTCCTAGGTACATGTGCGTGGTGACGTAGTCCATAGGTGTGGCATCGAGGTATTGTTGTTGTTGTGGTGTGCTCATGCCGAAGGGGAGTGCTTTTGTTTTGTTTGTGTTTATTTTGGTGCCAAGGTTTTTGCAGGAGGTATTTAGGCGTGTCAAGGCAGTTTGGGTTTTAATGTGATAGGGGCCCTTGATGATGATGGCTAGGTCATCTGCGTACGTGAGTAATTTGACGTTAGGGCCTAGGTCTATTTCGAGGAGGCATTCAATTAGTTTCTTGAAGAGGGTGGGGCTGATTTTGCTCCCCTGAGGGGTGCCGTTGGTGTGTTTGTGGAATGATGATGTGGTGCCGTGGAAACACACCATCGCTTCTCGGTTTGTGAAGAAGTTTTCTAGCCACCACAGGAGCTTGCCTTCTATTCCTTTGCAGACTAAGGCGTCTAGTATTGCTTCGGGGCAGGCTAGTTCAAAAGCCTTTTCTAAGTCTATGAAAACAGATAGCCTCCTCCCTCCTCTCAGTTCGGTGAGGGGGGTCGCTAGGCATTCGCTCGTTCCCCTGCCGTGGTGTAAGCGAATACGTGATTGTGAGGTGTGGGTGTGCACCACTGTAGTCACCATAGTATCATTCATTCAGCTGTCTTTGCTGGGACAGCTCAGTAGGGAGATGGGCCTATATGAGCCTGGGTTTTTGGGTTTTGGCACGGGGATAATAAGTGCCTGTTTCCAAGTTGTTGGGAGTTGTCCTACTTCCCAGGAATGGTTAATTAGGTTGAGTATGGCGGCTTTTGCAATGGGGCCTGCATGTCCTATCATACAGTAGGTGATGCCATCCCTACTAGGGGCAGTGTCTTGGCTCGTTTTCAGGGCATTTTCGAGTTCGTTCATTGTGAATGGGCAGTCGGATGGATGTTCTTTTTGTTTCTCCCTGTTAATTAGGTGTCTTCTGTCACTGTGCAGTGATTCCTTACGCCGTCTTGTGGCGTCTGGGAGATGTCTTGGGGAAAGTTGTTTGCAAAGTTCAGTACTATCCTTTCAGCTTCTTGTGGGCTGGGGTGAAAAGTGGGTCTGTTGGGGGTTGTTCCCGTCACTGCTCTAAGTTTTTTTTTCCGTAATGCCCCAGTGCTGCTGCTTGCATTGAGGGAACTGCACCACTCTAGTCATTTTTGTCCTTGATTTTATTCTTTTTTTCTCTTACCTGTTGGACTGTCGTTCGTAAGTGTTGTAGTCCTTCAGGAGTTCTGTTTTTTCTGTATATTTTCTTTGCTTGGTTTTGTCTGTGGTTTAATTCCTTGACTCTGTCGCTGTAAAACCACCAATCCATGTGGTTGAGTCTTTTGTGTGTTGTTTTAGGGATGGCTGCTAGTGCGGCAGCTTGCATGGCTGTTTATATTTGTTTTTCATGTTCTTGGAGGTCAAGTGAGTATTGCAGTGAGGCTGTGAGTTGTTCGAGAGTGTCTGTGTATAGTTGCCAGTTAGCTTTTTTTGTGTTGAACCGTGAGGGTGGGCCTGGTGGTTTGGGTAGGGGAGTAAATTAGTTTTTATTGATATGGAATAGTGATCCGACATTAGAATGGGGTGGGTGTTCCATTGGGTTAAGGGAGCCAGATTGGTCGATATGAATGCGAGGTCAAGGCAGCCTCCTTGTATGTGGGAAGGGATGCTGGGTTCATTTAGAAGGGTGACTATGTTGGTTTCGTTAAGGAGCTCTGCAATGTGCCTCCCTGCTTAGTTGGTGTTGCTAGGGGAGACGAGAAGGGGGTGATGGGTGTTCATATCCCCTACTGTGAGTGTCGGCTGAGTGTCTACATTAGCAACAAGCTCTGTGAGGTCAAGGTCTGTGTTGTGCTTGCGGTATATGTTGTAGATGTGGAGATTGCAGTTCTGCAGTGTTATGGATAATCCCTGCACCTCCACCCCATCGCCACAATGTGACAAGGATACTCTGGGTGTTGTGGGTATGTGGTTTCTTGTAAATATTGTGAGGCCTTGGGGGCCATCGCGTGCTAAAGGGAGGAAGATGGGGGTGAAGCCTCTCAGTCTGAAATTTCGGTTTTGGGGCAGTAGGGTTTCTTGCAGCATGATGACATCTGTTTTGTCTGTGTTGACTGCTTCCTTGAGTTCTGCTTGCTTACCCCTGATTCGGCAGATATTCCACTGGAGGAACTTGATATCGTTGGTATTGGGGTTGTGTTGTTATGTTCCGGGACATTTCGTGCATCTAGGTTGTTGTATGGTCTGGGGGGAGGGTTTGCTTGTTGTTTTGCTCGTTGCCTGGGTCATGTCCATGCCTTGTGCTGGTGATCGTGAACGAGTTCTCTGCGTGTGCCTGGCGTCCATTGATGTGGAGCAGAGTGGTTTGTCTGCTTGTTCTCGGGCATGGGGTTGGTTGCAGCGGTGATTGGTGTGTTAGGTTGGCCTGTGAGGTGGTTGGCTGAGGTGGGTTGTTGGGCTGGCTGCTTGGGGTGAGCAAGCTGGGGCTGTGTTGTGCCGTGTGAGTGTTGATTGGCTTGTTTATCGCTGGGGTTACTAGTCTGGGGTCTAGTGGGTGGCCCAGTTGGTCTGAAACAATCTGTAGCACTCCCAGTGCTATCTCCAGGCAGATAGTGCGGAGTGTTTCTGCGTCCACTGTGGTCTGTTTTGGATGTGGGCTTGGGGGCGTTTGGGTTGCCCCTGTTGACTGTGTTTGTGTTGTAGTCGTAGTCAAAATTGGTGTTGAGGTTGCTTGGGTGGGGGATGGGGGTGTTTGTCCTGTGGCAGGTGAGCTTGTTTTGAAGTTGGCGGGTGTTTTGGTGGTGGTGGTGTTGTTGCTTGTGGGGAGTGGGGGGTACTCTGCTGTTGAGGTGGGGTTGGGTGTGGGTTGGGAGTGGCTGTTCTGTTGGCCCCAGACGAAGGAGCCTAGGGGTGCAGGAGAGACTTTGAGTCTCTCCTGCACCTACTTGGCTTGTCCTTCCATGTTTTTTAGTACTCTTTCTATCCTGGCTGGGCAGGATTTGTTCCAGGCATTGTGGTTGTGTCTGCAGTTTGGACATTTGGAGTTTATTGGCTGTTTGGTTTTGAACCTGGTGAGGCACTACTCTGTTGCATGTTGTTGGCTGTACATTGCACAGGTTCGTGGGCGTGTGCAAGTGGACTGGTGATGTCCAAACCTTTGGCAATTGTAACATCTCAGTGGTTCCGGGGAGTATGGGCGGAGGTAGTAGGTCCCCCAGTTTCCCAGGTCTAGAGCCTGGGGAATGGTGCCTCTGAATGTTACCAGAACTTGTCTTGTCGGTTCCCCTCATGTTTCGCAGTGTGTGGCTGTTTCCACCTGGCTGTGTTTTAGGACTGGTTCTAGTGACTGGAGTTGGTTGTAGCCCATCATTATGACTTTGCATGTTGCGAGGTCGGGGTTAAGTTCCTTTATGATTGCAGGGTAGCCTGCTACTGTTTTGCAATTCTTCAAGTTTCATATGTGTCTTGGTCGTGTGGTGTTAAGATCATACTGTGGCCTCGTCTCGTTGTGGCATGAAATTTCATGTTGGGGTGTTCCTCTTCCAGTGCATGACTAGGTCCATTGTTGTGGCGAAGGCCTCCTGCTTTGGCACCACGAAGGGTGGTAGGTTTGTAGTGGGGCGTGGGGCAGTCTTTACAGAGACAGCTGGAGTTCTTCTGGGTTGCATGTTTGGAGATCGTGCTGCAGGAGGGTTGTTGTTTCCCGATTCCAGGGGGGCTGGCAAGGCTAGGGAGTTGTTGCTGCTATCATTGCTTCGTTTCTGGTTTTTGTTGTTCTTTTTCTTGTTTGTGATGACAGTGAAGTTCTCGTCTTCTCTAGTGCTGTATTTGAGTTGTCTGACTCTTGTTCATCTATCTGTGCTGCGCAGTTTTGGGCCGAGTGGTTGGTGTCACTGATTATGGTGGTGATTGCTTCTGGGGGATCCTTTATGTCAGTGGAAGATTCTGCTGGTGGTGGAGTGGTGTCCATTTCACTGGGATTTTCGGTGGGTGGAGTCAGGGGGTTTTCCTTCTGCAGGTTGTCCTGTTGCATAGCTGGAAGTACTCGCATTTTTGCCCCTGGTCTATGCTCCTTGGGGCTGGGATCTCTTGGTCTCTTGTTTAGGCCAGCTAGCTTAGTCATGTTGCTGGTGGTTGTTGTGCCTGTCTTCAGTTGGATTGGTTTGGGCATTGTAGTCTGGGTTTTTGGGATGGTTCCTCCTCCTCCTCCTTTGGGAGGGGTTTGGGTTGGTTGGTCGTCTTTTTCATTGTGATAGGGTTAGAGAAAGGGGGTGCCCAGGCCTACCTATATCAGCGATCCTGGGGGCAGGGTTTTTACCTCCCCCGTCCTCTAAAGGACGTCGAGGGGAGGGGCCCTGACATCTACGCTAATTGTCCCTGGTGGGGAACCTAGCCCTAACAGCGTTTTGCCTTCCTGGCACCCTTTGGCTCCCCAGCCAACCTAGTGGCCCTCCTTGTGGCGGCCCTAAGCGGCCTTCCCGCGGGGTTCGGTTCACCAGTGATAGGGTTACAGGATATCCTACGGCGATGTGGGCAAAGGATTGCAAGGGACGGGGTATAGAGTGTGGTGTGTTGGATGTGTGTGTGTGTATATGTTTGGGGGCAGACGGTGAGGGGAGGCAGTTACAGAAAGGAGTGTTTGGGAGGCAGGAAAAACAGCTTGACTGTGATATACAACTGTCGGTTGCCCAAACAGTGTATAGTCACAGCAGTGTGGTGCTGCTGGTGGCAGGAGGTGAGAAAATTTAGTAGGTGTAAGGGAAACGTGGGATGTAAACTCCGTAGAGTTGGAGCTGGAGATGTTCCTTCCGCCGTTCGACCGACAATGCTGTTGCGCTGTTGTTGTTGTTGTTGTAAAGATTCGTCCAACTGTAATAGTATGGACCCGGGCTCAGGGTGGAGAGCCCGCCAGAGTTAGGTGAAGTGACGTGGAGCGTCCTCTACCAGTGTTGCCAACCTAAAAATTGATTGTTGGTCTAAATATCCCTACAGATGTCACAAAAAGTCCCTACGTGTCCCTACATACAATGGCAAAGTCTCTATGCCTGTCCCTTCATTACTTAAACTTATTTTTTAACAAGAAATGCAGATTTTAATTAAGATGTGTTTAATAATGTAAGCCCTATGGATTAATATTTATTCTCATCTCCTTTGAAACAAATTATAACACTTTCATCATTCACAGACAGATCACCTTCATTATATTAATGAACACAAAAGTATAACTAAAGACCTGAATGGACAGAAAACAAAGCTTTACTCTTTTTGGTCATACATATGTTGGTTATGAAGTGCCAAATGCCTCTCTTCGATCCCCTTTGCAAAATCAAGACAGTTTTATCCATTAACTTAATGTTTATTAATGGAAAGTAGGTTATTTACTTTATTTTCTTTCTCATCTCTTTTGAAACAAATTATAACACTTTCATCATTCACAAAGAGATCACCTTCATTATAATAATGAACACAAAAGTATAACTAAAGGCCTGAATGGACATACTGTTTTTAGTCATACATATGTTGGTTATGAAGTGCCAAATACCTCTCTTCAATCTGCTTTGCAAAATCAAGACAGTTTTTATCCTCTGATTTCATATTAGAATTGATAAAGAGTAAGGAGTCCAATAACTCAGGTCCCATCCTATTCATCTTTTTTTGTCTTTGCATCCGCCATTAGATAGAAGATCCTCTCAGTTTCTGCATTGGAATGTGGCAAGGTTAGGATAAGCTTAGCTAGAGAGGCAAGGTTCCCAAAAACACACTGGTCTGAAAAATACTGTAACTTGGAAAGATACACTCAAAGTTCTTCACAGCTTTTCTTAAGAAGTAAGCTACGTTCATCAGCACTGAAATATCCGGAAGATCCTCCCACTCTTGCTGAATATCACTCTGAGATTCTAACAGATGTCCATATTTCATTAAATTGTCTAGTTTAGGTAAATCTTTTCTAGCATCATAATCCAATGCAATCTTAGGAGATATGAATTTCATTTCCTTAAACAGAGGATCAAAGAGAGGCAACTTTTTTTTGAGCTCAGTAAATGCAGTTTGATAAAAGGAGAGGCACCTCCTCCTAAGATGATTATTACTTTCATCATCCTCAAGAGCAGACAAAATTGATTTTAGAATTGTATGAACTACACAAAATTTCATTTTTTTTTTTTTTACAGAAAAATATACTAAATATAAATGAATGCCCAATATCCCTACCTTTTTAGGAATTTTGTCCGGGCGTCCCAACATTCATACACCTTTGAAAATCAGTCAAAAGTCCCTATGTTTAGGGACGTCCCTACAGTAGGCAAACTGCCTCTACGAGGAACTGCTGGGGCTGGTTAATTTTGAAAATAGGTTGCGCTGTCCCCCTGCCTTTTTATAAGCATCATGGACAGTATTCGGGAATTGGCTAAAACTTTAACTGATTATTTTATACTACTATGGATTCTCTAGGATCTTCAAAGAACAAAAAAGATATGTTTGCACTCATGATATGAAGAAAAATGACTTACGATGTTGAAATTTTCTTAATAAGCGTACAGGAACTTTAATCATAATGAAGCCATGTTAATTAAGAATTCGAACAGTTTTATTACCCACGTCAGTTACATGCCTTCGTGACTGTAAACAAGACTCAATGACATAAATTTCGTGCTTCACAAATGACAATCTTCAATATTCTTACTTCAGACATTCTCAATTCACCACTGCATAGTTCAAAACAGGAAATCTATCAACTTCGGCAGGTAAATATCTATATCATGATACGAAGGATGACATTCGCGACTATTAATCTCCACTAAAATTTCGCACTTATACTTTTTTGTTAATAACGGCTGGTTCACATGTATAGTGATATTCACACCAAAACTCGATTTAGCACTATCAATAGCAGAATCATATTCACATTATGAATATCAACTAAGACTAAACTTAAATGTAGAACTTAACGGTTAATCATGAGTTATACTTACAATACTTAAGGTTACACTTACAATACTAGTTCGTACTAATTTACACTAATACTTAAAATTATGGCACTACAGTGGAGGGAAAATCCTGAATTATGGCCGAATCTTGTTAAAATATTGACTTAAAACTCCTCTCAGGTTGGCATAAAGGCAAACTTACGGAAATTTTTGACTACTAGCTGGCGCACAATCTGATTTTGGGATATAAGTTGGCAAAAATGTCTAAGAAAATCACTGGTAAAAGTTTAGTGAAATTATGAACCAATCTTCCTCAGATTTTCACTGGAAGTTGCTCCTGCTTGTTTGACATGAAAGGAACATTTTGGAAAGTAAAAAATTTGTAATTTAAATTTGTAATTTACTTTCCAGTCAAGAAATGATGCCTTAGAATTTATCAACAGTAACAGATAAACATTACAGTCACAATCTTAATTTTTGCATGTACTTCATCATTAAAAAATTAAAACTTTTAATATTTCCAGTCAAGTGAAGGCATCCACGGGATGGAATGCTGATCGCCAAAACGAGGTGGCCACAGTCTCAGCAACTTTAACATACATTTTTCAGGACAACATGGTTATTTATTTATTTTGTGTCTGACTCTGGGCAAAGGCTCAGGGCCTATTTCTTGGGGGCAGTCACCTATCCCAAGGCCCAGTAGTCCTTCTACACCTCCGTGTCACCACTTCGGCGCTAAAACCCACCGTCCATATTGAATACATGCTAGGGAATGTTTCATACAGGGCTGGTGTACTGGTATTAGCGGGGATACATTTACGACATGTCGGCGGGTCATCTGGTACAGGAAAGTCTGCTTTTTTAGGAAATTCAAATGCCTAAACTGTTCCCTGCCCCAGCCGGGATTCGATCCTGGGTCCATTTGGACTGCAGGCCGCCTCTCTACCGATTCAGCCACCGCCTCCAGCGGTCATCTCCCTCCGCTGACCAGCTGTCCACCCCATAGACGCCTTCACTTAAGTTTATTCCTGCTGCCTTGGGACGAGTTTTTAGAGCCTGGGGAGAGAAATCAGGTTGTCAGTCGACTAATGGCGATTTTTTTTTTTTTTTTTTTTTTTTGCCTGCAACCCCATCACTATAAATTTTATCTCCAAAGTTAACAAAACCGTCTGGAAGCAACAAGAACAGGAATAAAAAACATTACTGAAGAGGTTGAAAGAAATTCCCGTTGTGTCCAAGAAATCCCCGTTGTGAAGATGAAACCTCCGTTATGAAGAAGAAATCTGCGTTGTAAAGAAGAAACCCAGCTGTAAAGGGATGAAAAACAATGGTCATTCTTATCTCCAACTTGATGTCGTCTCTCTGATTTTATCTTTCATATCTCCAGATGATTGATTCTCTTTTAAGTAAACCTTCCGTAGTGGTTTATTTAAATGTTGGATTGAAAGCCTGGCAGCTCTTTTCCAATTAAAAGAAAGCAATACTATTTTATTTTCGTACATGCTTCCCTAGTCACATAGTTCTTATCGTTAACAAAGGACCCAACATGCTTGCATGTTTGCCCATGGTCACATAATGACGGCTCTCTAAGTTGCTCCACCTCTGGCAGCCTCACTATTCAGTCCCTTATCCTTCCTATGAATGTCCTCGTGACTTTTCCTTCAACGCAGCTGCTCACGTCTGGAATTAACTAACCGTAGACTAAAAGAAAGAAAGATATACAGAGAAGTTCAAAGGCCAACTCTCTGGACGAACATTCCAGGACCGACAGAGTTTTAGAATATACACTGGAGCAACGAATACAGAGGCAAGTTGTAGGGTGAAAAAAATTGTGACAACTGTTGTTGCTGGTACTTGTTACAGAGACGCTTGGGAAGTTTTAAAGGAGGTGAGGTCACAGTTGAACCTGATTCTGTGACGGTGGTGTACACACACACACACACACACACACACACACACACACACACACACCGACGAGAAACGTGTGTGTGTGTGTGTTCAGTATGCAGGGTTCAGGTTCCTTATTACCCTTTTATTCATCATTCTAAAATCCTACCTCTTCTTTTCTGTACTCTTCTTAGGGTAGTGAGCAAAATAATATTGTTACAGCAGGGAAGAAAGGTTGTTGGTACACTGAAAGCAGTGATGAGAAATAGGGAGGTGAGTATGGAAGTTAAGAAGTCACTGCATGATGGTATTGTGATCCCTACCCTGACGTATGGAAGCGAGGCGTGGACCTTGCAAGAGGGGAACAAGTCAAGAGTGAGAGCAGTGGAAATGAGTTACTTGAGAGGAGCATGTGGAGTGACGTGGAGGGACAGGTTGACGAATGAAGAAGTGAAGGAACGTTGTGGGGTAGATGTGGATGTGGTTGAAAAGATTAGGAGAAATACACTGAGGTGGTTTGGACATGTGGAGAGAATGGAGAATGAAAGACTGACTAAGAGGGTGTATGTAGGTGAGGTGGAGGGAGGGAGAGGGATGGGTAGACCGAGGATGAGGTGGAGGGATGGAGTTGAGAGGTATATGAGGGAGGGGGGGGGTGAGTTGGGGGGAGGGTAGTCAAATGGTGGGTGACAGAGTGACTTGGAGGCGTTTTGTCTGCGGCCACCCTTTGCGGGATTAGGGCGTCGGGCTATAGATAGATAGATAGATAGATTATTATTATTGTTATATCTGTGTTAACCCTTTCATCGCTACAGATGTACTCTGATATTGTATTCATTCTAAAGCTGGATGAAATATTTTTAACTCTTTATCTGCTGTTATCGTCTGACGCCTTAATTCCGCAAGGGGAAGCCACAAACGAATCACCTCCATGTCATTCTCTCCTCCACCATCAGGCTGTCCTCTTTCCAGTTCACCCCACCCCCCAGCAATCAAGAGTTTGAAAACTGTCTTAAATAGACTTAATGGACTAATTTCTTCTTTTTCATTGCTATCGTAAGTTCTAACTTGAATTAATTTCTGAAGAAAAATAAAGGGTCAAGGCATATGTCGCACGTCTTCAAAAGATCTGAGAAGTTAAGGCTTTTTTTTTTTTTTCTATCATCCGAATAATACTTTCCTTTCTTTTCTTTTCTTTTTTAATAGGAAGGGTCTGTACACTGCCAGATCCAAAAACAAGATCCGTGATGCAAAAGAGGGTGATAATGATCATTATGACGATGTTGATGGTGATGATGATAATGATGGCTGATGGATAGTGGTGGCTGATGGATAATGATGATGATGATGATGATGATGATGATGATGATGATGATGATGATGATGATGATGACTGACGACGACGACGACGACAATGATGATGATGACGATAACGAAAGCTTTACAGCTTACTGATTTAAGTATTCGTCTCCTACAACATAAAACTAAAAAGCCAACCCGTTATATGGCCTCAAAATCTTGTAACTCACGAGCCAAAGAATGACGTAAAGAACTATGCCTTATTTTCAGTTTTATTTTGATTACGTTAAAACCTCTAAGTGATGGAGAGGGACGCCTTCATGTGGTGGCATCGATATAATCAGGCGGCTCAATTGTCTGGTTATACAAATGTCCCTTCACTACTTACCCTCCCCCGAAAGAAGGATGGCAAACCACAGGAGAAGAGCAACTTAAGTCTGCAGTCCACCAGGTTCATGTTTCAGATGAACCTACGGCTACAGCCACTACTACAACTAAAAACTTCTAGGATTATTTTCTAACTGGTCTACTTTCTTTTCATTGGCTGATTCTCTACACACTGAAGCTTAATTGTTTTCGTTACTTTCCATCTATTTCTCATTACTATAAAAATCTGTGGAAAACCTTATGGTCCTGTGAGGGAGAGAAAAATGTCCTCACAATGCCAAAGTTTGTCATAATGTGAGTTTCAAAATGAGGGGAAATTAAGGACAGTGTGGCTAATGGACGGGATGGGTGGGTTAGGATGGGGTGGGGAAGGGAAGGATTAGGATGAGAGAGGAAGGATTATGTTGGAGAAGGGAAGGGTTAAAGTGGGGGGAGGAAGGGTTAGGGTGGGGAAAGGAAGGATTAGGATGGGGAAAGGAAGAGTTAGGGTGGGGAGGGTAATGGTTAGATTAGTGAGATGAGGAGTTGCGGTGAGAGGAAAGGCTGAGAGTAATTAACGGACAATCCCCATTAAATTCTTGCTACCCAAGAAGTTGATGGATTGAAAGCGCTAGACATTACTGATACATCATTTCCTTTGAATATACTGCATTATGAATGCATACGACTGCTGAGAAACTGAATGTACGTTAGGAAAGTTACAGCCTTCTGCTTATTGGAGCTACTCCGCTGAAACTGCTGGCAGTGAGGATGTATTAAGATTGAATGTTATTGTACTGTATGTGCTCCCAGATAAACCAGTGCCAGACCATATTGGTACAGTTACTAAAAGCAGCAGCTGGGGTAAAATAATGTGCTTCGCGCTGGTTCCATTCCCAGTGAGGCGGGCAGATGGTTGTAATCCTTTAATGGCATCGGTGACGCAAGTTATTACCTGCTGTCAAATAATCTGAACTTTTGTCCCTTGGCCTCCAGCCCTTCCACCTCGTTACCATTGATATCCAACTGTCAAATAACGTTCTTTTTTTATCAGCCTTACCTAACCCAACACTTTACTCGTTATCCCAGTCCTGCTTTCCTCGAGTCGGTACAGCGGTGGTCTGCAGTCCTAATGGACCTAGGTTCGAATCCTGGCTGGGGCAGGGAACAGTTTAAGAATCCGAATTTCGTTAAAGCAGACGTTACTGATCAACCGTAAGACCGGCCCACATGTCGTAAAAACACCCTCGCTAATGCCAGTACACTAGTCCTGAACGAGACAGCTCTAGCTTGTACATGTATTCGGAATTGACGGTCGGTGTTAGTGACGAAGTGGTGACATATGGAGATGTATAGTATGCAGAAGGACAAGTCGACTTTTGGAACTGGCGGTAAAGTCTATGCCCAGAATCAGACACATAAAAACTAAAACTAGAGTCTGCTTCACTGTATCCCCAGGTATCTCTGACTTCCGTAAAAGTAATCTTGTTGTTTCTATTGCGTCCAAAACTCAATTCTTACACCTATCAACCCGACAATATCTTCCACAGGAGTACCCACTAATGTTTCATAATATCCAGCTCAATCCTGTATCATCTTTAAACATAGTTGAGTTTCATTCTCCCTATATTGATCATGGAAGGATCATATTACATCTGTACTAAGAACAACTTCCAAGATATTAAGTGTGCTAAGCCGACTCCGTACCTTCTTTTTCCCTGCACAGTTGTTGACTTTATACACGGGTGCAGAGTACAGCTCTCATGTCTAGAGAGGCTCCCCACATATAGCTTTTCTCAAGGTGGAGTGAAAGACTTTTCTCCTCATTAACTCTCCTCGTTTTACTGGCTCTCTTCAACACCTGTCTCTTCGCAGCACTGTTGCATATTTATCTGTTTTCTATCACTGTTTCAGTGGTCACTGCTCCTCTGAATTGTCTGCTTGTATCCCTTCACCTCTACGACGGGCTCGTTACACCAGTCTAGCAACAAACTCTCACCCCTTTTCTCTCCACGTCTTTAATGCAAGAGTTAATCGTTACTCAGTCCTTCATGTATGATATAAATCAACCCTGGAACTCTCTCCTCCTATATTTCCTACTTCCTGTGATCTCCAGTCTTTCAAACGCAGTGTGTCCATGCATCTCGAAATGTGCGGATCTTGAATTTGGCGCTCTCTTGTATTGTTTTTGTTTTTTCTTGTGGGGTACATGTTTAAGGGCTCCTGGCCTTTTGTCCTCCCTTGTATTAAAAAAAAAAAAAAAAAAAAAAAAAAAAAAGCCTCTGAAGACGCAGTGTATATAAACTTCTTTCTTATGACCGCCTGTTAGGACTCCATATTATAATTACAAATCATAATGGATAGATAGATAGAGATTTAATTCACCTTTCCACCTAAGAATTTAGAAATATCTTGCACTTACACTTTTCTGCAGAAGAGAAAACTTAATATTAATATTCGTTTTAGTACCACAGGACTTTACTATCGCCCGCCTTGCTAAAGGCGGGCGATAGTTTTTTTTTTTTTTTTTTTCGCGTCTGTGTGTGTGTGTGTGTGTGTGTGTGTGTGTGTGTGTGTGTGTGTGTGTGTGTGTGTTCGTGTGTTCGTGTGTGTGTGTGTGTGTGTGTGTGTGTGTGTGTGTGTGTGTGTGTGTGTGTGTGTGTGTGTGTGTGTTCGTGTGTGTGTGTGTGTGTGTGTGTGTGTGTGTGTGTGTGTGTGTGTGTGTGTTACCATTGTCTGTGTATTTGTTACCATTTTATTTCATAAACAACTTGAGCTATCATCATGAGACCTTCATGGTATCAAGATATGACCAAAATGTTGGACGAGGTCGAAAATGGCTTTCTGGGTCATGGTCCAGGCCACAAAATCTTTCTGTTAAAGGTCAACTAGTTTTTATCGCCTGCCTCCAGCACCATTATGTCATGAACGACTTGAGCTATCAACATGAAAACATCAGAGTATCAAGATACGGCCAAAATCTTGGATGAGTTCGAAAATGGGCCCTTGGGGTCAAGGTCAAGGTCACCAAAATTGCTGCCAAATGTCAACTACTTTTAATATAAATTGGATATTTGTGAAACGCGGTGACTGAATTCCGTAGAGTTTTGCTAACTTTCCTCGCATTTTGTAACTTAACTCGGCCAACAGTATATTCTGGCGGGCGATTAGCATTCGGCTCTCGAATGCTTCTTTTTTTTTTTTTTTTTTTTATTCATCCTAGAGTGGTTTCCCAGTACATGAGGATTGTTAAGATTCATAACACAGCTTCCGCTAATATGTACCTGTTATTATTTCATTTCAGTCCATCAGCATAATTAAATACAATACTTTGGTTAGATAGCAACTGCCTAAACCATTTACCGTACGGCAATGAAATATCCAACTGACAGGTAACTGTAACCCTTTTTAATTTGCAAGTGATATCTGTCTATCACCCGAGAGATAAACACTCGCTGTAACTTACACCCTGGGAGAATTGCAAGCCCCACCACACCATCAATGTTGCATGGACCTGTTGAGTGTTTAGGTATCGTCAACAGAGGACCATCGTCACCCATACAATAGATGAAAATATACCTGGGCAATGTTTCCTAACGCGCTTTTTAATGTATATTGATTCTGAGTAACTGTAAAATTTGTGTATGAGATATATATTCTTGTTTTCTCCTTAATGGTTAATTATCGTTATCCCGGCTTTCTTGCTGGACTCTCAGTAAACTTACCAAAGTCCAGTGTACACTTGGTTGAGTCTCTCTCTCTCTCTCTCTCTCTCTCTCTCTCTCTCTCTCTCTCTCTCCAGATGGACGCACCATCATTAAAAGAATTATCGCAATCCATATATTACTTAAAATACAGCAAAAAGGTGTGTTTTCCGATGTACTCGAGATTGTCAAAAGCAATAATAATAATAATAATAATAATAATAATAACATTTATATTTATATCAATAATAATAATTACTGTCATCATCATCACCACCATCATCATCATGATGCTAATAGGTCACGAGAACGTTAAAGAATTTACCTTCCATGACGAGTTTTTTTATCCTCATTTCTTTAGCTGACTGTACCATCCTTCCCTGGTGCTGCAATGATGCCTGGTGGTCAAGTGGACAGAACACTCAAGTCGTACTGATGGTCTTGCTAAGAGGTGAGTACATTTTTCTTACCCTAACTTGACCTAAAATTGATGTCTGTCCATAATTAATGTCGAGTTGTTGCAATTGATTAACATTCGAAGATTCAGCTATACTGTTTTTACACTAACTTTACCCATACTTCAGTCCCTGTGTCACTTATTTCACATAGTTCAATAGCAGAAAGACAATACTAAGGCTCTGTATCCTTTCCTTAACATTTTTAACCCGTGCCGTCCCGAGGACGTACTTCCACGTCCTCACGTTTTGTCACAGCTAATCCCGAGGACGTACTTCAACGTCCTGCAATTGCAAGGTTCATAATTTCCACAATTTTCAATTTTCGCGAGTCATTTTTGGTACGTATACACGGGACACCTTCCTCAACAAGATGCCAGGCAGAGACAATGCCTTACCCAGCATGACCTCCTCCCCCCCCTCCATGCCCTTTTCTCAGCAATTCACCTGTTATCAGTGACCTGGCCAGTATAGCCATGTCATGCCACGGTACGAAATTCAGGGCCAGAGTGATTCCCCAATCAATGACAATGTGGAGGACAAACTTTACATAGCATTAGAGGAAGAAACAGTTAGAAATGACGATCAGGTAATGTGGCAAAAAAAGGTCAGGTATTAGTGAGTGAAACAATGCTTATAATGCCTATATTACTGCTTGAAAACCAATATACTCTTGTACTACATATAAATTCGTAACAGTAAATAAATAAATACCGTTTATGAGTGGTGTGAAATAGTTATCCTCCCATAGAACTCGTTTTCTTTGGTGCCAGCCTGATAGAAAACCCAGTAAGGTAAGGAGGCTCTCCTACTTGTAATGAGTATTTTAAACCTCAGGTGAGCGATTTCTCTATGAATTTTCGATGTTTCTCACCAAAAGCGAAAGTTTTAGCAAAAAAAAAAAGGGTTGAAAAATGGTCGGGATTGGGGGGTACCAGTGGTCAAAAAGTGGTCGGGACGGGGCGGGTTAAAGACAAGTTCTTCATTCAATTGATAATATATCGTTAGATATCAGAATTCAGGATGGATAGATAGCAGTTTTAGGGCAAGTTAGCGTAACAGCAGTATAGTCACGAAGGTGTTCCATGAAAACAATGTAGAGTTGTACAACGACAAATATCTTGATAAATTTAAGGAAAAAGACCTACAGTGGTTAGATAATGTACTCCCTTAAAGGGGAGTAGCCTAGTATCTAAACTGGACTGGATTAACCTATCCTAATCGCGGGTTCCTAAAACTCGAAAGAGACAAAACTAATTGGTTGTTTATCCTTAATACATTGCGTGCTAGAATATTTGGTTACTGAAATGAGCCATGCATCAGTGTTTCAAACCTCTTCTTTCTGTTACAATATATATAGCATAGTGGGAGCCTTGATTCATATTTATTTTATTTTATGTATTAATTTACTTATATTATTTCATATATTTATTTATCTATTTAAGTTTATTTTTCTTGCGTTCGGTTCCATGTCGTGACTAGGGTTTGCTTCTGCAGGAAGGACAAAGAAAATGAATGACAAAAATGTTCCCGCTAATTTTGATTTCTAGTATAAAAAAAAAAAAAAAAAAAAAGGTTAGGAGAGGAAAGTTTTTGCAATATGTTATGTGCATCTCATCCCAGCCTGGGCTCTCCTTACCAACACTATCCACAAAACCTTGATCAGTTTCACTCCGAAGTAAGCCAGTGCCGCTCGAGACGTTTTTGCTGCACCCAAGGGGCGGTCATTACAGTGCTTGTCCCTAACTGTGTCACTCCCTCCATCCCTTCCTCCCTCCTTCACTAAGAAGTGTTAGGAAAACGAAAATGTTCACAATGAATGACCTCACCCTGGCCAGGTTTCATGAAGGTTGGAACCCTTAAGGGCCACCTCTCAGGGGGACGGTGACCCCCAGGTGTCCCATCCAAATCCGTTTGTCACAGCCAGTTTTTCACCCAAGAACACTAATTATTACACAGTGACAGAGCTTCACTGGCTCTAGATAATAAGCATGGTGGGAACAAGAACACGAATTTTTACAATGATTGAGCTTTACTGGCCCCAGGTAATAAGCATGGTGGGAACCCCGAGGGCCGCCCCCCACTAGTCAGGCGACCTCAGGCGGTCCCAGACAAAGGCGTTATGCCGAGGCAAGTTCTGAAGCAAAGATGATAACATTTTGCATATTAATAGATGTTCCCATTGGTCACGTTTTGGAAAGCGTGGAACCACCAAGGATGTTTCCTCACGGGGGAGGGCTTGGCTCCCTTGGGTCCTGGCAAAGCCATTATGCACGCCCACTGTTTATAACCTTGGAATACGAAATTGTTGAATATAGGGACGCGTTTATCCTGGCCACGTTCTGGGCAGGATAGTAACCCCAATGACCACCTACAACGGAAGGGGAATGATTTTTTTTTTTTTCCCCTAGGAATATGAAACTCTGAAATCATATTTTCGGTATGGTCAAAGGTCATTTCCTCATGGAAGGAGGGTCTCCCGGGGGTTCTGGCCAAAGGCTCTATGCACGGTCGTGGGTTTCATCAGAGGAGCACGAAATTTTGCGCTGGATAGGATGGTCTGCCCCCAGTGGGTTCAACGCCATATACTTTCAGTAGGCACTCGAAATTTTGTACAGGATTTGACCTTCATCTGGACCAGAGTTTATAGAGGTGAGACCTTGGTTTTTGCCACTTCACCTCCCCCGTAAATAATTATTTCTTTCCCCCGGGAATATTGCATGGGTGAGTGTGGCTATCAAAAGTGTCTTTTGTCTTGTTATAAATATATTAGTGTCCTTTGTAGTGCCCTCTGTACTGCCTTCTTGCCCTCATCCTACCATAACATCTTTCTTTATCATCATCATTTCTCTTCCATATAATTCTTCCATTTGTTTCTGTCTGTCCCAGTTTCAATTTCTCATGTTTCATCTTTTTCGTTTATTTATTTATTTTCATATACTGATAGCCGCATTTTTATGGTATTAAATCGAGTTTCTAGAAGTAAACTACCTACCTATCTATCTATCTGTCTGTAGCCAGACACAATAATCCCGTAAGGGGTGGTTGTTTGTCTGAGTTAATTGCTTTACGGGGAGGGGCACTAACCCTCCGCCAGCTCCCTTGTTGACACGTGGGGAACACCCATGGGTTGGCTATATGGTTGTCACCCAGCAATGTAAATGGTTTTCTGGCATACAAGAAACGATTAGGCGTGTCAATAAATGTAAAACCACCAAAAAAACGAAAGCATAGTTTTAAAAAGTGACAGGAAAGATGATAGAAATAGGAAGAGGGAGGGCAGACACAGGTAAAGAATGATAAAGATGAAGGAAGAAGCAGGCAGCACTACATCAAGTGAGTGGATGATGGCTTCCATTATCTACCTCTGCCTGTTTCAGTTTTTGGCAATTCTGTTCTATGCTTTCATGTATTCAGGCATATCATGCATTGAAATCATGTTTAAATTTTATGGGCGAATCACTGTATTGCACTGTTCCCTGATTAGACATACTATCTGAAAATTATATAAACTACTTCATAAGTATCTGAACCGTGGCAAGGGAAACAGTAAATCTGGATGAACCAGTCGAAAAAAATGACATAATGATAATGAAGGCTGCTTCTAACTGCATTCTGGTGAATTTTACCTTACGGGATCGATGTAGCAAACAGATATTAAACACTGTTATTCAGCATCCATACCAAGTCCAGGTCCAACGCTGTTTGATGGGACTACTGGGTCGCTTGGCTTTATAAGGAGGGCATCTGTGTCGTGTTGATGAGTTTAAGGCAAATGTATTCCAGGACGCCGGAGACTTGGCTATTGTTGGCTACAGTGACAGTAGGATGAAGTGGGGAGGACCAGTGGAGGTGGGGTGGGGAAGTAGCAGTGGGGGTGGGGTGGGGAAGTTGCAATGGGGGTGGGGTGGGGAGGACCAATGGGGGTGAGGAGAAGTAGTAGCAATGGGGGTGGAGTGGGGTAGTAGCAGTGGGGGTGGGGTGGGTAGTAGCAGTGTGGATGGGATGAGATGGTAGCAGTAGGGAAGGGGTGGGGTGGTAGCGGTGGGGGTGGGGTGGAGTAGAAGAAGTTGGGGTGGGGTGGAGTAGTAGCAGCTGGGGTTAGATGGGGGCTTGGCATTTGTTCTGGTACGAGATGAATGGGAGATTCTTTACGGCACTCGTTGATAAATTACTAATGCACAATGTTCTGTTAAAAGAGATGATAGTTATGATGAAACCAGGCGTAAGCTATCATCACATTAGGCCATCCTGTGTATTCCATCTTGTCTGCTTTCCTTTAAACCACAAAGACAACAAGTAATTTATTCTTGTTTTAATTTTACAGCTATTTTAATTACATGTCTATTCCGCGAAGAGGTTATTTGTTATATTGTGATAATTTTTACACTTCCGGCATGGGATCACGGATTTTACTGCTTTCCCTCTCTTGCTCTTTCTCTCTCTCGCTCTCTCTGATTGTGTGTGTGTGTGTGTGTGTGTGTGTGTGTGTGTGTGTGTGTGTGTGTGTGTGCAGGTGTGTGTGTGTGTGTGTGTGTGTGTGTGTGTGTGCAGGTGTGTGTGTGTGTGTGTGTGTGTGCAGGTGTGTGTGTGTGTGTGTGTGTGTGTGTGTGTGTGTGTGTGTGTGTGTGTGTGTGTGTGTGCAGGTGTGTGTGTGTGTGTGTGTGTGTGTGTGTGTGTGTGTGTGTGTGTGTGTGTGTGTGTGTGTGATATTTTTTTTCTTACTGCTCCTTGTCGTGTAAGAACCTAGGGGCCCAAGTCAGGGAGAGATGATCAATACTGATGCACAGTTTCAAAGATCAAAGAGGAGTCGATGTACAGTTTCATGTATCAAAGAGGAGTCAATGCACAGTTTCAGAGATCAAAGAAGAGTCTAAGCACAGTTTCAAAGATCAAAGGAGAGTCTAAACACAGTTTCAATGATCAAGGAAGAATCTACGCACAGCTTTCAAAGATCAAAGAGAAGTCCACGAATAGTTTCAAAGCTCAAAGATGAAGATAAAGATTTTTAAAAATTCAAGGGGAAACTTTCGGTATTCTAGGAATGTAATAATATCAGGACACAGCCCACTCATCTATCCTTAAATGTTTCAGATTATGGAAACCTAACCAGAGTTACCCTCATCTCAAAAAGGGTATTATGAAACTGGAACTTTTTTTTTCTCTATATGCATTGCTCTTGTTGTAACGTATGTGCCTTAATGTATAGTCAGTTGTATAATGTAGTTTTAGGAATGTACTTCATATCTGTTAGGAAGGCTGTTATGGCTGGCTCTGGCTTCTGTCAGACTCAACACAGTGCTTTTCCTCTCACTCTCAGTAGCAGGCACGACTTCATAAGAGACTCAGGCTCCTCTTCTCGTTGGTTAATGAAGCTCCTTAACACCTCTTCCTTCCTTACTGTATTTATTTTTTGATACGGCTGGCCTACATCATTTTGTACGTTATCTATAGAGAATGTGGTGATATTACAATGATTGAAGTAACACAAAACTAAGATAAGGTGCAAAAAACGAAATAAATCTCAAAGGAAGTGGTGTTAGGGAGCTTCTTTAACCGTGAGAGTATGGACCAGAGACCTGCATCACTCAGCTCAGTAAATCAAGAAGCCTCATACTGAGTTTGATTCTTCACCTGCACCTGTTCCATCTACCATCTCCTGTTACATTGTCCCCAAGTACTGTACCACAAAAAAATATAAGCTTAAGAGCTCTTAATTAAAAATAATATATATGGTATTTATATTAAAAGATCAATACTTGTGAAAAAAAAAAAATAAAATAAAGACGGTAGTAAACTGCTTCACTGGGAGAAAAGGCACTATAAAAATACTGTGACCCTCTTCCCCCCCCCCCCCGTCCTCGCACGTCAGGGTAATCTGCCAGAGTACTAATGGGGTGGTGACCAGGCTGCCATCAATCACCCCTCCGACCCGCCCTCAGCAGCAGTCAGGGGTCTCTAGGGAACTGATATAACACTTTAACCCTCTTACCACCTCTTTCACCACCTTCTTTGTAAGACCACTGAAGCAGGATGGGGTCTTCTATTCATTCTTTATCCCCTTTGGCTGAGGCTTTTTTTTATAACATACCCCGAATTCACTGTTCTTCATCATCTAATTGAAAATATAAGGCTTTTTCAAACACTTATTCCAAATTAAGCGCATTTCCTTACTTAAAGTCCGAAGGCCTTACGCAGCTGGTCTGGAAGAGAGTTTTCCACCTGCCCATCTGTTCGTTCGTTCGTACGCCTTCTCGGGCCGCAGTTATGGACTGATTTTGACGACTAAAGTGTTCAGTGGATTCGCGGTGTAGCCTTGTTGGAGTGACTTGCTGACAACCCCAATGTCACAATGCCCCCAAAAGGTCAAAGCCATAGGGCAAACGTCTTTAGCTACAGGAGTACAGTCATAACATTAGTATCACTGGAAAATGTTTTCTAAATGAAGTAACTGTCACAATACGGTACTAACACTCAATGGACACTAACTGAAAAAAAAGAAAAAGAAAAACAAGAGCTTACACGGTCACTTCATTAGCTGATGAAGGCCGATATGGAGGTAGGTAGTCAGGTTGGCAAGGAGGCAGTGAGGTGGGCAGGGAGGTAGATAAGAAGGTAGGAAGGCAGGCAGATACGTAGATAGGAAGGCAGGTTGCGAGTCGGATGGGTAGGTAGGCAGGTATCCAGGGAAGAAGGCAGGCAGGAAGATAGGTAGGGAAGTAGAAAGGGTGGTAGCTAGGTATTTACGTAGGTATGGAGGAAGGGAGGCAGGTAGTGAAGTATGCAGGGAGGTACGATGGTAAGAATGTAAATACGTATGTAAGTAGGTAAGCAGGAAAAAGTGACAAGAAGTCAACTTTAATCAGTTATAAGCTAAAGGATTATTTTTCACCGTAATCCCTCCCACTGAAGCGATCACACAGTCTAACAGAGTGGATGCAAAACCTAAGATCAGCGAATGACAGAAGAACCCACTGTATTCGGCAAGGATCATACCAGCTATATTAATAACTTTCACTTATATTTTTTAGATATATGGAATACTGGGCATCAGATGGAGTTATGTGCGTCTCCTACTACCTGCCTGGATACTGCTTACACACCATATTGTGTGAGGCTAAGGAATATTATATACGGTATACCATATTTATTTTTTATGTACAGTTGCGATCAGGAATATCGCTCAAGATTTTGGTCGAAGAATTACGAAAGTCTTACACAATACTCTGATGTTTGTTGTGTTTCGAAGATAGCATCACTAACTTTTAAAAGTCATCGTCCGTCGTCTTGTTATTTATCGTACGACAGTGGATTGATATTAGAGCGAGCAGTAGTACATTTTAAGGTTTGTCGATGAGAGAATGAGAGGTACCATTACTGAAACTAATCATTTCACCTTAACTTCGTCCAGATGTTCGACTTTTTGCGGCTAATTTCACTTGGTTCGATTGTAGAAAAAGGCAGTGCAACGGTTCTACACCTTATCATGGCACTTCTTTGCGACTGGCGTCATATACTGTAAACTTGCTGATCTATTGCTACAACTCACCATGGAAAAATGGCAGTTTGGGGCAAAGTCACAATAGAAACAATTTAGTCACAAAGCAAAACAAATCCTGTTAATATCTCCCTTTGATACACAGTTTACGAATTCAGGATAGTAGAAATGAAAACTGAATAACAAAAAAAAAAAAAAAAATGTCTTTTCCATTCCGAACACTTCCCACTATACTCCGCACGCTCTTACTCATCCATATTTACTTCAGTAATTGCCCAATTATTCTCAGCATGGACCCTCGTGAGTCATGAAGATGTTAGATGGAGGCGTTAGATGGAAATGTTGGATGGAAGTGTTAGATGGAGTTGTTAGATGGAAATGTTAGATGGAAGTGTTTGATGGAGGTGTTAGATGGAGTTGTTAGATGGAAATGTTAGATGGAAGTGTTGGATGGAAGTGTTAGATGGAGGTGTTAGATGGAAATGTTAGATGGAAGTGTTTGATGGAGGTGTTAGATGGAAATGTTGGACGGAAGTGTGTGATGGAGGTGTTAGATGGAAGTGTTAGACGGAAGTGTTTGATGGAAGTGTTAGATGGAGGTGTTAGATGGAAATGTTGGATGGAAGTGTTTGATGGAAGTGTTAGATGGAAGTGTTTGATGGAAGTGTTAGATGGAGGTGTTAGATGGAAATGTTGGATGGAAGTGTTTGATGGAAGTGTTAGATGGAGGTGTTAGATGGAGGTGTTAGATGGAAATGTTGGATGGAAGTGTTTGATGGAAGTGTTAGATGGAGGTGTTAGATGGAGGTGTTAGATGGAAATGTTAGATGGAAGTGTTTGATGGAAGTGTTAGATGGAGGTGTTAGATGGATGTATTAGATGGAAATGTTAGATGGAAATGTTAGATGATGGAAGTGTTAGATGGAGGTGTTAGATGGATGTGTTAGATGGAGGTGTTAGATGGATGTGTTAGATGGAGGTGTTAGGTGCAGGTGTTAGATGCAGGTGTTAGATGAAGGTGTTAGATGGAGGTGTTAGATGCAGCTATTCGATGTAGGTGTTAGATTTAGGAGTTATATGCAGGTGTTAGATGCAGGTGTTAGATGCAGCTATTCGATGTAGGTGTTATATGCAGGTGTTATATGCAGGTGTTGGATGGAGGTGTTAGATGCAGGTGTTTGATGCAGGTGTTAAATGGAGGTGTTAGATGCAGGTGTTAGATGGAGGTGTTAGATGCAGGTGTTAGATGCAGGTGTTAGTTGCAGGTGTTAGATGCAGGAGTTGGATGGAGGTGTTAGATGCAGGTGTTACATGCAGGTGTTAGATGGAGGTGTTGGATGCAGGTGTTAGATGGAGGTGTTAGATGGAGGTGTTAGATGGAGGTGTTAGATGCAGGTGTTAGATGCAGGTGTTAGATGCAGGTGTTAGATGGAGGTGTTAGATGCAGGTGTTAGATGCAGGTGTTAGATGCAGGTGTTAGACGCAGGTGTTGGATGGAGGTGTTAGATACAGGTGTTAGATGCAGGTGTTGGATGGAGGTGTTAGATGCAGGTGCTAGATGCAGGTGTTAGATGCAGGTGTTAGACGCAGGTGTTTGATGGAGGTATTTGATGGAGATGTCAGACGGTGTTAGATGGAGGTGATAGTCCATCTTGCCTCCTCCATTCACATCAAACCGAGTTCTTATCTTACCCCCGCTAATACCAGTACACCAGTCCTGTATGAGACAGTCCTAGCATGAATTCAATCTGGACAGTGGGTGTTAGCCCAGAGGTGGTGACATGTGGAGATGTAGGAGAACTACTGGGCCCCAAGGAGAACTACTGCACTGGGACTTGGAGATAGGCAATGAAGCCTTTGCCCGGAGTCGGACACATAATATATATATATATATATATATATATATATATATATATATATATATATATATATATATATATATATATATATATATATATATATATATATACTGTTACGGAACAGAGAAAGATAATGTACACTTTAAGTGAGAATACGAAGAGTCACTACTGTCCCGTAAAGTTCCAGGTTCAAAACAAAAGAGTTAGGTAAAATTACAAGTTAAAGTTTAATGCTTAAATTAACAACAAAACATTCAGGACTCATAAGGATAATGTAATGGCAATAACAGGTTAAATATATGGTTAACTGCAATAGCCTCTATTAACACGAAATTAGCAAGAGTAAATTTATCTAAGTCAGCCCTGATAAAATGAGATACCAGATAATACTCAGTGAATGCCAGATAAATAATTACAGATACAAACTATTATCAAAAATGACTGACATAAAGAACCTCACACGAATTACAAAAAATTCACTAGGCCTACAAATTAAACTTATGCTATACAGTACAAGAAAAAATACAACAGTTATACTCAAATTACACACAGCTGCTAGATGTTTGGAGATTTCTTGAGCACTCACAATAATAATATCTGTACAGGGGAGGACAGAGATGTGAACAAAATGAGGAGCAGATCTAAGTGGCAATGATGCAGAGACTGAGCTCATTATATTGGGGCCAGCAGAGCTTGATACAACTTGTAATAAGGACGCGCAAATGAAGCGATGGGGACAAACGGTCGACAATCCCGCACTGAATAACAGAAAGGACGACTTACTTTACTATAACGGTAGAAGGGGGGGACTGAGGCAGAACACGCTCGTGATCAAACATGCAGCATACTGTGCGTTAAAATTACACAAAGGATGATGAAATCATAGGCTATGTAACACCTCCCCACAAAGAAAAAAGAAATTTACAAAGGAAATTTCTTATTACTCTAAAACAATCTGTCTAAAGTCTAGATAAGCAATCTGCAATGACATTTTCTTTCCCCTTGACATGTTGTATGTCTAATGAATACTCCTGAAGAAGTAGACTCCATCTTGTCAATCTCTGATTTTTATCTTTAAACTTACTAAGGAATTTCAGTGGGTTATGATCGGTATAAATGACTATGGGGTCAAAACCAGAACACAAATAAAATGAAAAATGCTGTAAACCCAAAATCAAGGCCAAAAGCTCTTTCTCAATAGTTGAGTAGTTCTTTTGAGGTGGAGTGAACTTCTTACTGTAATAAGATACAGGATGTTCAATACCCTGATCATCCTCTTGCAGCAAAACAGCCCCAGCTCCTGTATCACTTGCATCAACAGCCATCTTAAAAGGCTTAGCAAAATTTGGAGTAGCGAGCACTGGCTGACTTAATAGAATAGCTTTAAGTTTGTTGAAAGAGGATTCACAGTTATCGGTCCAGACAAATTCAACTCTCTTTTTCAGTAGGTCTGTAAGTGGTGATACAAGAATAGAAAAGTTAAGAACAAATCTCCTGTAATAACCTACCATTCCCAAAAATCTTTGTAGCTCTTTCCTACTTTTAGGTCTGGGAAGATCACTTATAACCTGAACCTTAGCTCCTGGTGGTGCAACATGTCCATCACCAATTACATACCCAAGGTACTGAACTTTAGCTTGACCAAACTCACACTTTGATAAATTAGCTACAAGATTAGCCTGAACTAAACGGTCAAGAAATTTACTGACATGGCATAGGTGATCTTTCCAGTTGTCACTGAAGATTAATACATCATCAATATAAACAACACACCCTGCCAAACCCTCTGTTACAACATTCATGAGCTTCTGAAATGTGGCTGGTGCATTTTTCATACCATATGGCATTACCGAACATGCAAAAACCTTTCCTAGTGTTACAAAACATGAGATCTCCCTAGCACGTTCAGTCATAGGTACTTGCCAGTATCCCTTTAACAAATCAAACTTACTTATGTACCTAGCCTTTCCGATCTTGTCTATGCAATCTTCCACACGAGGGAGAGGGTAAGTGTCTGTTTTAGTTATCTGATTAACACATCTGTAGTCGATGCAAAGCCTCTGTGACCCACCTGGCTTAGGGACTAGAGTCACAGGAGAACTCCACTCGCTCTGACAGGGCTCAATCATCTTGTGGTCCAACAGGTAGCCAAGCTCCTTCTGGATGAGAGGAACTTTCACTGGGTTCACACGGTAAGGAGGCAATTTAATTGGCTTTGCGTCTCCAACATCGACATCATGCATCAACACAGTGGTTCTTCCTGGAGTAGCACGGAACACTTGCGGGGACTCCTGCAGTAATGCCGAAAACTCCAGCCTTTCCTTGGGTGGTAGATGAGAAAGCTTAGTCTGGAGATCATTCATGATATCAGGATTCTTCCCCAAACTATCACTCAAGCTCATACTGCATGGGAGAGCTTCACTTGCAGACTCGGGTGGAACAGCTACAGTGCAGACTGGATTATTTTCGTCCCGCCTGTGATATAACTTTAGCATGTTGATGTGACATAGTTGCCTGCTCTTTCTACGATCTGGTGTGGCGATGACATAGCTGACATCACTGAGTTTCTTCTCCACGAAATAAGGGCCACTAAACTTGGCTTGAAGAGGTTGCCCATGAACTGGTAGCAGAATCAAAACCTGATCTCCTGGCTGAAAGTGGCGTAACCTGGACTTCTTATCATACCAAGTCTTCATCTTCTCCTGAGCAGCTCCTAAATTCTCTCTCGCCAGCTGTAAAGCAGTGGACAGCCGTTCTTTGAAATTCATCACATACTCCAACAGGTTGACGTCATCTTCCTCCGACAGCCAGCATTCCTTGAGTAACTTAAGGGGTCCTCTTACTTCATGGCCAAACAGTAGTTCAAAAGGTGAGAAGCCCAGTGATTCATTTGGAGATTCTCTTGCAGCAAACACAACGAATGGAAGACCTTTATCCCAGTCTTTCTGATGTTCCAAACAGTATTTCTTGAGCATCGATTTGAGTGTTTGATGATATCTCTCCAACGCTCCTTGGGTCTGGGGATGGTAAGCTGAAGACGTGATCTGGGTGATGCCCAACTCTTTCAGAGACTGCTTGAAAACATTTGACATGAAGTTACTTCCCCGGTCTGACTGTACCTCCTTGGGCAGACAAAACTTTGTGAAGAACCCTAGCATTTCCTTAACCACGTTCTTTGCTGAGATATTTCTAAGTGGAATGGCTTCAGGATAACGAGTAGCCATATCAATCATGGTCAACACATAAGAAAATCCTGAAGAAGTCTTAGGAAGAGGGCCCACAATATCCACCAACACACGGGTGAAAGGCGCCTCAAAAGGAGGAATGGGAACTAGAGGTGCAACCTTTTGGGTCTGATTACACTTCCCCACAACTTGACAGGTGTGACAAGACTTACAATACCAGGAAACATCCCTGAAGATACCTGGCCAGTAGAAGTGTTTCAAAATGCGTGCCACAGTCTTCCTCACTCCAAGGTGTCCTGCCAAACTGGAATCATGAGCCACTCTAATGATATCCTGCCTACAAACACGAGGGATGACAATTTGATGTACAACATCCCATTCACAGTCGGCTGATGCTGTTGGGGGTCTCCACTTCCTCATAAGTACTCCTGACTTTACATAATAACAAGTAGAAGCACTGGCTGACTCTTCTTCACTGTCAGCAGAGTTAGCTAGACCTTTCAACTCAGGGTCAGCAACCTGCAACTCAACCAACTCTTGACGAGACAAATTATCAACACTACGGGGTACTGCCTCATCTGGTGAGTGGTCCAAATTAGCAAGAAAAGTGTCAGCTAGGATAACATCATCATCATCATTATCCTCTAAATCACCAGTAACTTTAGACTTAGCCCTAGTGACAGCACATGCAGGGAACACATCAGGGACATCACAATCCTGGGACGCAGCCACTGGCTCACTAGACAACTGAGGAGCTGGACACACTTGACTTCCACCAATATTATTTCCAAGTAAGAAAGTTACACCTGACATTGGGAGTGTCTCAACCAACCCAACCATAACGGAACCATTAACAAAACCAGACTCTAAATTCACTCTGCACAGAGGGACAGAGAAGTAATTATTCCCTACACCTTGTAAGATTACAGTTTCATCAGAGGAATTAACATTAGAGCCTAGAACACTGGTCAGCATAAGGGATTGGCAAGCACCTGTATCACGATATATTTGAACTGATTTCCTGTCATTACTGTCCAGAGGACTGACAAAACCATCAGACAGGAAATTAGCACATGAACTCTTGAGAGTGTCACCCACGTTACTGCTCAAAAGAGGAGCTCCATCATAAGAATTTAAGTTACCCCTCAAAGCAGGTTCAGTTAACTCAGTTAAAGAATTCTGGGAACTCTCAAGAGTGGACACTAGACCAATTGACTGAATATTTAAAGACTCCTTTTTGTTCACATCACGCTGTCTCCTGAAACATCTCTCCGTAGTATGACCAAGCTTACTACAATAAGTACATTTACTTTTCTGAAATCTAGAGGTGAAGCTGGTATTTACTTCCTGAGAAACATCATCCTTATTCTCTTTCCTGTTACCTGTACTCTGAGTAGAGGCAACGTACTTACTCTCAGCTTTCCCTTTTTCTCTAGAATATCTCTTGTGAGTGAGAACATACTCATCAGCTAAAACTGCAGCATCAGACAAATTATCTATTCTTCTCTCATCAAGATATAGGCTTACGTCTTTATAAATACACCTTTTGAAATCCTCCAGCAAAATCATCTGCTTAAATTTACCAAAATCAGAATCCACATTCTTAGAATTTAACCACTGCTCTAACAGATCTTCTTTGATTTTTGCATACTCAACATGGGATTGCTTATCTTGCTTATAAGTTGTCCTAAATTTTACTCTATAGGCTTCAGGAACAAGCTCATAGGCCTTAAGAATCAAGCTCTTAACTACATCATAATTATCAGACTGATCCTGAGGCAAAGATGCATAAGTTACTTGAGCTTTACTGGTGAGAACAGTTTGAAGGAGTACTGGCCAATACTCCTTAGGCCAATTAAAACCTGTAGCTACCCTCTCAAACAACTGAAAATACTTTGTTAAATCAGATTCATTAAAAGGAGGGACAAGTTTAACATTTTTAGCCACATCAAAATCATCAGAGCTAGATGATCCAGTTCCACCTTGTTTCATGCGATACTCATGGTCTGCCTGAATCCTGGCAAGTTCAACTTGTGCCTGAGCCTGTATCTGTGCCTCCTGAATCCGAACCTGAGATTCCGCCTCCTTAGCCTGAGACTCAGCCTCCTTAGCACGTGCTTGAAATTCAGCCTCCTGAATACGAGCCTGAGACTCCGCCTGCTTAGCATTTGCCTGAAATTCAGCTTCTTTAGCACGAGCCTCCTGCAGAGCTAGCTGTAACTTAGCTAATTCAGTCTGCGTTTGCTCATTTGGAGGAGTTACATTAAACAAGCTTTTATTAATCATGCCAACAATTTGATCTTTAGAATGATTAGAGTGAACTGCAATTCCCAATTGTTGAGCAACAATCTTAAGTTCATTCTTTGTTCTGTTTTCGATATCACACACTGTTTGCACATTTGACAAAAAATCTTTGGCTTCATCAAGTGTAGTAATAGTAGCCATCATGAATATATCACAGTCACAAAATATCAAACAATATCCTTATGATAATATCCTGAATATCCTGATGAGAGGTCGCCAAATTTATGTTACGGAACAGAGAAAGATAATGTACACTTCAAGTGAGAATACGAAGAGTCACTACTGTCCCGTAAAGTTCCAGGTTCAAAACAAAAGAGTTAGGTAAAATTACAAGTTAAAGTTTAATGCTTAAATTAACAACAAAACATTCAGGACTCATAAGGATAATGTAATGGGAAAAACAGGTTAAATATATGGTTAACTGCAATAGCCTCTATTAACACGAAATTAGCAAGAGTAAATTTATCTAAGTCAGCCCTGATAAAATGAGATACCAGATAATACTCAGTGAATGCCAGATAAATAATTACAGATACAAACTATTATCAAAAATGACTGACATAAAGAACCCCACACGAATTACAAAAACTTCACTAGGCCTACAAATTAAACTTATGCTATACAGTACAAGAAAAAATACAACAGTTATACTCAAATTACACACAGCTGCTAGATTTTTTGGAGATTTCTTGAGCACTCACAATAATAATATCTGTACAGGGGAGGACAGAGATGTGAACAAAATGAGGAGCAGATCTAAGTGGCAATGATGCAGAGACTGAGCTCATTATATAGGGGCCAGCAGAGCTTGATACAACTTGTAATAAGGACGCGCAAATGAAGCGATGGGGACAAACGGTCGACAATCCCGCACTGAATAACAGAAAGGACGACTTACTTTACTATAACGGTAGAAGGGGGGGACTGAGGCAGAACACGCTCGTGATCAAACATGCAGCATACTGTGCGTTAAAATTACACAAAGGATGATGAAATCATAGGCTATGTAACAATATATATATATATATATATATATATATATATATATATATATATATATATAATATATATATATATATATATATATATATATATATATATATCGGCAGACAACTTTATTTTAATCGAAGTTCTCTCAGTAATACATTATACATGTGTTTACTGTGTGTGTCTGCTACTTCCACATCAGAAATTCTTTAATCCCACACTTGTCTTTACCTAGTCTCTCTCTCTCTCTCTCTCTCTCTCTTTGTGGATGCATGCGTGGGTACATTGTGTGTGTGTGTGTGTGTGTGTGTGTGTGTGTATGTGTGTGTGTGTTTCATTTTTGTTCCTTTTAAGTAGGCTACACACTTCACCCAGTCGTCCTTTCGTTACACGGATATGGTCACTCCTTCTGCACAGTATTATTTGCTGGTATTTTGTTCTTTATTCAACGCTACTGTATTTTCTCTAATAGCTTACAAAAGAAATAATTAGATAAATACTTCCAACATGATGCGATGGCTTTAATTATTTACACTTATTTCGTTTACTTGTCAAACCTCTCGTGCCTGATGTACTGAGCGACGTTAAGAGAATTATTTCATGTTCATAATGACCACATGAAGGGAACGGAGAGTGAGAGTCGGAGTAAAACGGTCCATGACAGTTGACAGTTTGTGCCAAATATAGCACATCTGTCCACAGTTACAATGTAAACAATAAGCCGTATACATTTCCATTATATACTAATTTCTGTTTCGTATAAAAGGAAAACTATACACAAAATAATAAAGAACACTCCTAGTCTATGATTCGAGCATTTGACTTTGCTGTGTGATCTACTTCGACTAATTGTTTTCAAAATCCAATAACTTCATTCTTTTCTGACCCTCAAAACTTTCCTCAAAATTTCTTCCAAATCAGATCAAAACCGTAATGTAGTATGTTGGTGATGGAGTGTGTTGTGCCAGCAGGTGTTACAGTATGAGTGGATGGGACGTGAGTGTCGGCCCTGGAGGATCTGTGTTGCCTTCCAGGGTTTGTGTGGGCTGATGTAATATTGGTGATGCAGCCCCAGCCATCCTGCTCATCCACACTACACTTACTCTCGCACCCCAGAGCCAGGCGGGGTGATGAGGAGAGGGGTAAACGAGGGGTGAAGAAGACGCGGTGGTGGGATGAAGTGTAGTAGGGGGAGGAAGATTTGTTGGTGGGGTGGGGTATGGTAGGGTGAAGAAGGTTCGGTGGAGGGGTGAGGTGTGGTAGGGCGATGAAGATTCGGTGATGGGGTGAGGTATGAAGAAACAGGATATTGTTGAGGGATAAAGTGTGGTAGGGTTAGAAGGAAACGATAATGGGGTGGGTGTGGAAGGTTGAGGAAGATTCGTTAGTGGGGTGGGGTATGGTAGGGTGAGGAAGGTTCGGTGGTGGGGTGAGGTGTGGTATGGTGATGAAGATTCGGTGGTGGGGTGAGGTGTGGTAGGATGAGGAAGATTCGGTGGTGGGGTGAGGTATGGAAGAACAGGAATCTGTTGTGGGATGAGATGTGGTAGAGTAAGGAGGAAACGATACTGGGGTGGGTGTGGAGGGTTGAAGAAAGTGATGTGGTGAGGTGTGGCTGGGTGAGGAAGAGACCATTGTGGGGTAAGATGTGGTAAGATGACGAACGGTGGTAGGATGAGGTGTGGAGGGGTGAGCAAAATTCGGTGGTGGGGTGAGGTTTGAAGGGAAGAGGAAGAAACGGTCATCAGATGGAGTGTGGAGGTGTGAGGAAGAAACCATTGTGGGGTGAGGTGTGGAGGGGTGAAGATTTGAGGGTGACGAGGAAACGGGAGTGGAGTGAGGTACGAAGGGGTAAGGATGAAATGAGAGTGGGGTGAGGTATGGAGGGGGTAAGGAGGAAACGAGAGTGGGGTTAGGTATGGAGGGGTGAGGAGGAAATGAGAGTGGGATGAGGTATGGAGGGGTGAGGAGGAAATGAGAGTGGGATGAGGTATGGACGGTCGAGGAGGAAACGAGAGTGGGGTGAGGTATAGAAAGGTGAGGAGGAAATGAGAGTGGGGTGGGGTATGGCAGGGCGAGAAAAATACGATGGTGGGATGTGGTAAGCAAAATATGATGATCAATGGAGTGGACGAGTTATGAAAGAGAAGTGTGAATTAGGTGTGGGGGAGGGAGGGAGAAACTGTGAAGAGGAAGGAGAGGAGGTGTGTACAGTGAGAAACAAAGGAAGGGAAAGTGAAGAAAGGAGGGGAAATGAATCTTCTCTGTTTATGTAACGCCTTCATTTCAGTCATCGTGCTACTTATAGAGGCAGGCAGCTGTAGCCTCGTAAGGAATGGATGGTGGTGGGGTGAGTATGCTGAAGCATGAAGGGATGAGGGTGTGAGGATAGTGAAGAATGAAAGGATGAGGGGGTGAGGATGTTAATAAATGAAGGGACGAGGGGTGAGGATAGTAAAGAATGAAGGGGTGAGGGAGTGAGGATGGTGAAGAATGAAGTGATGAGGGAGTGAGGATGATGAAGAATGAAGGGATGAGGGAGTGAGAATGATGAAGAATGAAGGAATGAATGGGTGAGGACTGTGAAGAATGAAGGTATGAGGGGGTGAGGATGATGAAAAATTAAGGGATGAGGGTGTTAGGATGTGAAGAATGAAGGGATGAAGGTGTAAGGATGGTGAAGAATGAAGGGATGAGAGAGTTAGGATGGTGAAAAATGATGGGATGAGGGAGTGAGGATTTTGAAGAATGAAGGTATGAGGGGGTGAGGATGGTGAGGAATGAAGGGATGAGGGTGTTAAGATGGTGAAGAATGAAGGGACAAGGATGAAACAGTGGTTAAGGAAGATGTAGCGACTTAAGAAACTGTGAAGGGGTTAAAAAAGAACGTGGAAAAGATTACGTAATTTAAGTAAATCTTTAGGATTAACTAAACGGATTAAACTTAATTTGTAGCACCAACATACGACACAGATAACAGCATATCTGTTTCACCCGTGACATCAGACTACCAGGGTCAAGAATGAAGAAAAATTTCCAGCTGTTTTCGGTGCTGCACATGTAGGAGGCAAAACTGTGGCGGCGGGACTCAAGCTTGTTTGTCTTCGTCAGCTGTGTACTGGTAAGGAAACATGTGGCTGGCACAGGAATAAGCAAAATGTCTTTCTTCCATTACTTTTTCTCTTCCTTAGTTGCGCTAGAGGAGGAGGAGGAATAACAATCTCTTTCTTTTCCTATTTTTTCTTCTGCTTTCGCATAGCTTAACAATATAATTCATCCATGTGATTTTTAAAAGTCTCTCTCTCTCTCTCTCTCTCTCTCTCTCTCTCACTCTGAGTAATTTCTTTCTTTCATCTATCTGTTTATCTATCTATCTATCTTTCTATATACAGTATATATATATATATATATATATATATATATATATATATATATATATATATCTTTCATATCACTTTCTGTAGGTACTTTTGCAATTCTTGTCTGCTATATTTGTTTCCTTTACCGCCATTTTCCTGTTTCATCTTAGTATTTTTCCTTCACTGTAAGTACTTGCTTATCTGTCTTTTACATGTCTATCATCCTGTCTTCTCCTCTTTCACTTTCCCATCACCTCATTTCACCCCTGTATAATTTTCTTTAACTAGATCTTTGTCACATCGTTCTACTCTTGTCTTTCGTTTTGTCTATTTTTCTTTCTATAAATTTTATTGTTGTATGATTTTATTTTGTCTCTCGTTCTTGTCTCGTTCTTGTCTTATCTCTTTCTTCTCCAGCCCAAGTTGCAATTGGGGTAATTTGATAATTATCTTCCGTCTTTCGGCTTCACACATTTCTTTCTTGTTGCTACCTTCTTCTTCATCTGCCTCTCCCCCTCCTTCTCCTCCCTCCCTCCATCCCTATCACCCTACGTAAAAACATGAATTAATCAGAAATTGCAACACCCGCGCCCACCAGCTGGTCGAGTATTTGACTTTGCCATGTGACCTTGACCTTCGACTGATCACTAAAAAAAATCGGATTACTTCACTTGCCTAACCCTTAACCCTTCCCAAAGTGCAATTCAGATCAGATCCAAACTGTTCGAGTTATCATTGCCCAGTGACCTTGACCTTTGACCTTTCCCTGTGACGCTAACCCTGGGCTAATTGTTCTCTAAATCGAATCCATCCATTCCTGCCGTAATATAAACCGTTCGATTAAGTTTCTCTTAAATCGGACAAAAATTCTTTAAGTTCACCTCGCCATGTGACCCTGGCCAGCATTCTCGTCGGTTTGCAAGCCTCCTAATACTCTTAACGATTTGTGTCTGGATGTGGCTGGTTAATATATTTTTGTATGTTATTTATGCAGGGTATGGCGATATTGGATAAATGTAACACAGGAGAGGACAGTAAGGTGTAATACGCAAAATAAATTGCTTAGGAAATCGTGTTAGGGAGCTTCCTTAACCAGTGAGAATAGAGGCCGTTGACTTTTGACTATTGCTCTCCAGATCAATGAATCAACCCTTTGTGTAATCCTCGACCCAGTCACAGATCGAACTTTTCCTTTTTTTTTCTTTTTTTTTTTTTTTTTTTTAGCCTTGTTCACATCTTGACACATGGGCTGAACTTTGATCTGGCAATCCTCCCCAAGAAAAAAAAAAAAAATGTTCTTACCTTACTCTCAGCCCTTGCCCAAAGTTTGGTCAAAATCAGATAAGAATTATATCAGTTGATCTTGTTCTCTGACCGTGACACTTGACCAATTGTTCTAATAAAATACAGAAGGGTTACTCCATTGGTGACCCTCACTCCTTCCGCCAAGTTTGTCTTAAAATCGAGTTTAAACATTTAGAGTTACCTTGTTAAAACACACACACACACACACACACACACACACACACACACACACACACACACACACACACACACTCACGAGATGAAATTTCACTTTGCCCTGTGACCTCAACAGTTTAAGTTATTTTGCTAAGTCACACTTGGACCCAGTCATGTGACCTTCAATTTTAACCTCTTGATCTTAAAAACAATAGGTTCACAAACACACACACACACACACACACACACACACACACACACACACAGATGCACGCACGCAAGCGCGCGCTGCTCAAGTCAATGGGCTCTCTCGCTTCGCGAGCATAGGTGTAAAGACGTATCGTGTTCAAGATGTTAAACCGAAATAAGAGAATTTAGTAAAAATTACCGATCAGTAACTTAAAATGAAACTCTTTATGGTCTTAAGTGGCATCTTTATTGGCAGCTCATCCCTGGATACTGAAAGCTGGAAGAAACTCGAAGAAAAGCAAACCATAATTCCTGAGATACTGGCTTTCGAATTCCTTATAAAATTGTGAGTATAAATGGCAATTTCGAAGGCATCAGAGCAATCCACTTTAAAGCACCGCCCTAAAGGGAGTGTGTCCAGCGAAATGAATGGTTAAAAACATTTACTTACGTTTACCGCTGAGGAAATATTAGAGAATTTTGTGGTTCTCTTCCACATTAACCTGGCCCAGATTTTCGTCCTTTTGCAGGTTATTTCACGTAGCTCAGTGACAGAATAAGACCAAATGGCTCTCCATCCTTTCCATACCAGAGCGTCGTTACTAACTTCATATATTAGTAATAATCTATCATTACAACTCGGCATTCGAGATGGACAGATGGCATTTGGGGCTAGGTTAGTCTAAAATGATAACAGTAATGATAACTCGAGGAATATATAATGTAAAGTTAAATAAGTATCTGATGGAAGTGAAGGATCAGGTTCCGAGTAGTGAAATTATCTACTCTTCTGGCCCCTTATAAAAACATACAGGTTCCATTAATTACGAGAAGAAGAAAAAAAAATGTCTTATGGAAAGAGTTGATTAACGAAGGCTATACATAAATCTTCCCCTGCAATGGTCTCAGAAGATGAGTGAAATAATCTGGCTGTATTAATAATAAATGTGTGAGTAATTATAACGAAGGGAATAATATTTCAATTCTTCTCATGTTAAATTGTCTTTACCCTCTCTCACACTAGCCCACCTCTTCTCTCGCACTACCCCACCTCTTCTCTCACACTAACCACCTCCTCGTTCACACTATACCACCTCCTTCCTCACACTACACTACCTCCTCTCTGACACTATCCCTCCACCTCTCCCATATTACACCTCTTCTTTCACACTACATCAACTTCTCTCTCACACTATCCAGCCTCCTTTCTCACACTACTCACCTCTTCTCACACACTACACCACCATATCTCTCACACTACCCCACCTCCTCTCTCACACTACCCAAACTCCTCTCTCACACTACCCCACTTTCTCACACTACCCCACTTCCTTTCTCACACTACCCCACCTCCTCTCTCACACTACCCAAACCCGTCTCTCACACTACCCAATCTCATTTCGTACATTACCCCACCTCCTCTCTCACACCACCTCACTTGCTCCCTCACATTTCCTTTCACCAACCCCTTCAACTCCTCTTCTCACCGACGACTGCAGTAAAATCTAAAACCGGAATAAAAGTGTAGGTCAAAGGGCAGGCAGAGGAAATGAAAAACCGGTCAGGGTATATTGAAAAAAAAAAAAAAAAAAAAAAAAAGTTATTTACAGAGCGTTCCAATTTCGCCACAGTGGAAGGAAGAGTGAGTAGGAATGTTAGTGGTTGCTTCTGATGCTTATTTGTGGGGCTGTTAACCCGCCCCGTCCCGACCACTTTTTGACCACTGGTACCCACCAATCCCGACCATTTTTCGACCCTTTTTTTTTTTTTTGCTAAAACTTTCGCTTTTGGTCAGAAACAATGGTCAGTGACAAGGAAATTGTTCCCCGGGGTCCATAATTACCCAAAACAGGTATGCCTTTGTCCCACCTGGCCCAGTGTTCTCCGTAGGCGGTCTGAGCCTCTAACGTTTTCTATGGTATTATAAGTCCGGGAAACCAATGAAAGTAAGTAGATATGTATTTATTACAAACATAAAAACATGTGATAAAAGAGTATATTGGATTTTATACAAAAATAGTGCAGAAATAAGCATTGTACCATCGTGCGAAACGAGCAAAATCGGGCAACTTGGTCACGATGAATAGCTAACATTCGAAAATCATGATACATATCATTTTTTTTACTTACATAATACTTCTACAATAACATTATACCATTTTACATTTTATTGAACTGTTTTTACGTATTCACAGGCCTTTTGATAACATTTAGCGTAATGTTAGCGCTTATTTACGTAGTGAGTGAACTCGCTGTGACTGTTGTTTCAACTCGTATTGTGTTTTTTCTACTTACATAATACTTTTCTAATAACATTGTACACTTTTCAACACTATAGAACTGTTTTGAGATAATTTCAGGCCTTACGTAAATATATAGCGTAATAATAGCGCATAATAACACACACGGTGAAGTCGCTATGACTACTATTTCAACTTACAACCTATTTTTGTACTTATATAATAATTCTCCACTAACATTGCACATGTTTATACTTGATATAATTGATATCACATAATTTCAGAACTTACGATGCAACTGAGCGTCATATTAGCGCGTACTTACACAGGGAGTGTTATCGCGATATCATTTGTTTCATCTTACACTAGTATTCAACTTATAAAATACCTTACTACTAACATTACAACAAATTCCACTTTAAATAACACCTATCACATACTTACTGACCAGAATGTGGGTGTACTCGTGACATCAATTATTACAACTTACACAATTGTTCAACTTATACTTTTTATTCATGCTAACATTACACCCGTTTCCACTTTATATTCTTGCTATCACATATTTACTGACCAGAGTGTTATACTGAGCGTCATATTTTCGCAGATTTATACAGTGGGTGTAGTTTTCATATCACTTCGTTCAACTTACACTATTTCTCAACTTATACATTAGTTTCCTGCAAACATTACACCCGTTTCAAGTTTATATAAGACTTGGCACATACTGACTGGCCAAACCATTATACTGAGCGTCATATCGCCATCTCACACAGTTTCAGTAGTGTAGAAAGTTATGATACTCTCTGAAACATGGCTGAAGGCACAACGCAACATTGGTGGTGGTGGGGGAGGTGGAGAGCGGCGCCTTTCATCACTCGCACTTCTCTTCCCTCTCCCTTTTCCTTTACCCTTTCCCTTCCCTTTCCTTCCTTTCCCCACATCCTGGGGCTGTGTGGAGGAAGTTTGGGAATATTGTATGGCGAAAGACATGCTGGGGAGTGGCTCCACCTCCTCTCCCCTAGGCCTACATGCACCACGTGCTCGTGCTGCCTCCCTCACACCACTTCCCTTTCACCCCGCAATCCCACCACACCACTTTCGCCTTCCCCAGACAAAACACTAGGCCATACTTTATTTGCCTTCTCGCCCCACCTTCTGATCCTCGGGGTGAGATTTTTCCTTCCCCAACCACGAGGCAACATCACGTCCTAAGCCGCCGTCATCGTCATCGTCCTCATCCTCGTCCTCATCAGAATCTCTCTCTAGGGGATGGAGAGAGGTCCATGCAGGTGTTTTGGGTGCAGGCTGGCCTTCCCTTGCCTTACGATACGTGACATACCGCTTTTTCTTGGGCGAAGGGACCTCCTCATCACTGCTTGTTATTTCCTCCTCAGGCTGCACATAATCTCGATCCACCACATCATCATCAAGTGGAGAATCACTATCTCCAATGAAGGCATCCAGGGCGGATTGTATTTCGTCGTCTAAGAGACCCTTACACGCCATGTCTGACCTGGGTCACTGCTAACAGGTGAGTGACCGAGACAAGGGCGAGCGCAGGTCATGTGGGGTCTGGGACGCTGCCTGCCTGGGGGCAGGTAGGGGAGGCTTGGTTACGTGGGCGAATCGAAAATCTCGCGCGAATTTTGAAAATTGTGGAAATTATGAACCTTGCAATTGCAGGACGTTGAAGTATGTGAACGGGATTGGCAATGACAACGTGAGGACGTGGAAGTACGTCGACGGGACGCCGCGGGTTAATGTCCTGTGTAAAGCACACTTGTGGTGGTGGGGGAGGTGAGTGTGTGTGTAGGGGTGTAAGTGTGTGTGTGTGAGTGTGTGTGTGTGTGTTTGTGTGTGTGTGTGAGTGTGTGTGTGTGTGTTTGTGTGTGTGTGTGTGTTTTTATGTGCTCGACTCTGGGCATAAACTTCACAGCCTGCTCCCAAGGCCCAGTAGTCCTCCTACATATCGTGCACCCCTACATGTCACCACTTCGGCACTAACACCCACCGTCCATATTGAATACATGTCAGGGCTGTCTCATACAGGACTGATGTATTGGTATTAGCAGCAATATTTTTACATGTCGGTGGGTCTTCTGGTAATCAGGAAAGTCTGCTTTACATGAAATTCAAATCCATAAACTGTTCCTTGCCCCAGCGGGGATTTGAACCTGGGTCCGGTAGGACCTCAGGCCACTTCTCTACCAATCGAGCCACCGCGTGTGTGTGTCGAGGTAAAAGTGTGTGTGTGGGGTGGGATGGGGGGTAGAGTGAGTGTGTCTGTGGGGTTTGTGTGTTAGCTTTTTTTTTTTTTTTTTCATTTTCTCTGTGTCTCAGTATCATTGTATAATTTTTCTCTCTTTTCCGTAATTTTCTTTACCTTCTATTTTCCTTCACTCTATGGTAAATCTTTTATAATTACCGATACTCGCTCATTTTATTATTTCATCTTTCTTTCTGAAGCCTTTTTATGTCTTCAGCAAGTGTGACATATTATTGTTCTTGTTCTTGTGTCTTAAAACTTTAGTCTTTGTTCTGATGTCCATAGTGTACTTAGTGATTCTCTCTCTCTCTCTCTCTCTCTCTCTCATATATATATATATATATATATATATATATATATATATATATATATATATACGGAACAGAGAAAGATAATGTACACTTTAAGTGAGAATACTAAAAATCACTACTGTCCCGTAAAGTTCCAGGTTCAAAACAAAAGAGTTAGATAAAATTACAAGTTAAAGTTTAATGCACAAACTAACAACAAAACATTCAGGACTCATAAGGATAATGTAATGGCAAAAAACAGGTTAAATATATGGTTAACTGCAATAGCCTCTATTAACACGAAATTAGCAAGAGTAAATTTACCTAAGTCAGCCCTGATAAAATGAAATACCCGATAATACTCAGTGAATGCCAGATATATTATTACAGATACAAAATATTATTAATGATGGCTGACAATAAGAACCCTACACAAATTACAAAAACCTTACTAGGCCTAAGAATCAACCTCACGCTACACGGTACAAGAAAAAAAATGCAACAACAGTTATACTCAAACCACACAGCTGCTAGATGGTTGGAGACTTCCTGAGCACTCACAATAATAACTGTACAGGGGAAGACATAGATGTGAACAAAATGAGGAGTAGATCTAAGTGGCAATAATGCAGAGACTGAGCTCATTATATAGGGGCCAGCAGAGCTTGATACAACTTGTAAGAAGGATGCGCAAATAAAGCCATAGGGGACAAAGAGCTGACAATCCTGCACTGAACAACAGAAAGGACGACTTACTCTACTATAACGGTAGAAGGGGGGGACTGAGGCAGAACACGTTCGTGATCAAACATGCAGCATACTGTGCGTTAAAATTACACAAAGGATGATGAAATCATAGGCTATGTAACACCTCCCCACAAAGAAAAAGTAATTTACAAAGGAAATTTCTTATTACTCTAAAACAATCCGTCCAAAGTCTAGATAAGCAATCTGCAACAACACATTCCTTCCCCCTGACATGTTGTACATCTAATGAATACTCCTGAAGAAGTAGACTCCATCTTGTCAATCTCTGATTTCTATCTTCAAACCCACTAAGGAATTTCAGTGGGTTATGATCGGTATAAATGACTATGGGGTCAAAACCAGAACACAAATAAAATGAAAAATGCTGCAAACCCAAAATCAAGGCCAAAAGCTCCTTCTCAATAGTTGAGTAGTTCTTTTGAGGTGGAGTGAACTTCTTACTGTAATAAGATACAGGGTGTTCAATACCATGATCATCCTCTTGCAGCAAAACAGCCCCAGCTCCTGTATCACTTGCATCAACAGCTACAGTGCAGACTGGATCATTTTTGTCACGCCTGTGATATAACTTTAGCATGTTGATGTGACATAGTTGCTTGTTCTTTCTACGATCTGGTGTGGCGATGACATAGTTGACATCACTGAGTTTCTTCTCCACGAAATAAGGACCACTAAACTTGGCTTGAAGAGGTTGCCCATGAACCGGTAGCAGAATCAAAACCTGATCTCCTGGCTGAAAGTGGCGTAACCTGGACTTCTTATCATAACAAGTCTTCATCTTCTAGTCTTCATCTTCTCCTGAGCAGCTCCTAAATTCTCTCTCACCAGCTGTAAAGCAGTGGACAGCCATTCTTTGAACTTCATCACATACTCCAGCAGGTTGACGTCATCTTCCTCCAACAGCCAGCATTCCTTGAGTAACTTAAGGGGTCCTCTTACTTCATGGCCAAACAGTAGTTCAAAAGGTGAGAAGCCCAGTGATTCATTTGGAGATTCTCTTGCGGCAAATACAACTAATGGAAGACCTTTGTCCCAGTCTTTCTGATGTTCCAAACAGTATTTCTTGAGCATCGATTTGAGTGTTTGATGATATCTCTCCAACGCTCCTTGGGTCTGGGGATGGTAAGCTGAAGACGTGATCTGGGTGATGCCCAACTCTTTCAGAGACTGCTTGAAAACGTTTGACATGAAATTACTTCCCCGGTCTGACTGTACCTCCTTGGGCAGAAAAAACTTTGTGAAGAACCCTAGCATTTCCTTAACCACGTTCTTTGCTGAGATATTTCTAAGTGGAATGGCTTCAGGATAACGAGTAGCCATGTCAATCAGGGTCAACACATAAGAAAATCCTGAAGAAGTCTTAGGAAGAGGGCCCACAATATCCACCAACACACAGGTGAAAGGCGCCTCAAAAGGAGGAATGGGAACTAGAGGTGCAACCTTTTGGGTCTGATTACACTTCCCCACAACTTGACAGGTGTGACAAGACTTACAATACCAGGAAACATCCCTGAAGATACCTGGCCAGTAGAAGTGTTTCAAAATGCGTGCCACAGTCTTCCTCACTCCAAGGTGTCCTGCCAAACTGGAATCATGAGCCACTCTAATGATATCCTGCCTACAAACACGAGGGATGACAACTTGATGTACAACCCCCCATTCACAGTCGGCTGATGCTGTTGGGGTCTCCACTTCCTCATAAGTACTCCTGACTTTATATAATAACAAGTAGAAGCACTGGCTGACTCTTCTTCACTGTCAGCAGAGTTAGCTAGACCTTTCAACTCAGGGTCAGCAACCTGCAACTCAACCAACTCTTGACGAGACAAATTATCAACACTACGGGGTACTGCCTCATCTGGTGAGTGGTCCAAATTAGCAAGAAAAGTGTCAGCTAGGATAACATCATCATCATCGTTATCCTCTAAATCACCAGTAACTTTAGACTTAGCCCTAGTGACAGCACATGCAGGGAACACATCAGGGACATCACAATCCCGGGCCGCAGCCACTGGCTCACTAGACAACTGAGGAGCTGAACACACTTGACTTCCACCAATATCATTTCCAAGTAAGAAAGTTACACCTGACATTGGGAGTGTCTCAATCAACCCAACCATAACGGAACCATTAGCAAAACCAGACTCTAAATTCACTCTGCACAGAGGGACAGAGAAGTAATTATTCCCTGCACCTTGTAAGATTACAGTTTCATCAGAGGAATTTACATTAGAGCCTAGAACACTGGTCAGCATAAGGGATTGGCAAGCACCTGTATCACGATATATTTTAACTGATTTCCTGTCATTACTGCCCAGAGGACTGACAAAACCATCAGACAGGAAATTAGTACATGAACTCTTGAGAGTGTCACCCACGTTACTGCTCAAAAGAGGAGCTCCATCATGAGAATTTAAGTTACCCCTCAAAGCAGGTTCAGTTAACTCAGTTAAAGAATTCTGGGAACTCTCACGGGTGGACACTAGACCAATTGACTGAATATTTAAAGACTCCTTTTTGTTCACATCACGCTGTCTCCTGAAACATTTCTCCGTAGTATGACCAAGCTTTCTACAATAAGTACATTTACTTTTCTGAAATCTAGAGGTGAAGCTGGTATTTACTTCCTGAGAAACATCATCTTTATTCTCTTTCCTGTTACCTGTACTCTGAGTAGAGGCAACGTACTTACTCTCAGCTTTCCCTTTTTCTTTAGAATATCTCTTGTGAGTGAGAACATATTCATCAGCTAAAACTGCAGCATCAGACAAATTATCTATTCTTTTCTCATCAAGATATAGGCTTACATCTTTATAAATACACCTCTTGAAGTCCTCCAGCAAAATCATCTGCTTAAATTTGTCAAAATCAGAATCCACATTCTTAGAATTTAACCACTGCTCTAACAGATCTTCTTTGATTTTTGCATATTTAACATAGGATTGCTTATCTTGCTTGTAAGTTGTCCTAAATTTTACTCTATAGGCTTCAGGAACAAGCTCATAGGCCTTAAGAATCAAGCTCTTAACTACATCATAATTATCAGTTTGATCCTGAGGCAAAGATGCATAAGTTACTTGAGCTTTACCGGTGAGAACAGTTTGAAGGAGTACTGGCCAATACTTTTTGGGCCAATTAAAACCTGTAGCTACCCTCTCAAACAACTGAAAATACTTCGTTAAATCAGATTCATTAAAAGGAGGGACAAGTTTAACATTTTTAGCCACATCAAAATCATCAGAGCTAGATGATCCAGTTCCACCTTGTTTCATGCGATACTCATGGTCTGTCTGAATCCTAGCAATTTCAACTTGTGCCTCAGCCTCCTTAGAACGGGCCTGAAATTCAGCCTCCTTAGCACGAGACTCTGCCTCCTTAGCCTGAGCCTCCTGCAGGGCTACCTGTAACTTAGCTAATTCAATCTGCGTTTGCTCATTTGGAGGAGTTACATTAAACAAGCTTTCATTAATCATGTCAACAATTTGATCTTTAGAATGATGAGAGTGAAGAGCAATTCCCAATTGTTGAGCAACAAGCTTAAGTTCATTCTTTGTTCTGTTTTCTACATCACACACTGTTTGCATATTTGACAAAAAATCTTTGGCTTCATCAAGTGTAGTAATAGTAGACATCATGAATAAATCACAGTCACAAAATATCAAGCAATATCCTTACGATAATATCCTGAATATCCTGGCGAGGTCGCCAAATTTATGTTACGGAACAGAGAAAGATAATGTACACTTTAAGTGAGAATACTAAAAATCACTACTGTCCCGTAAAGTTCCAGGTTCAAAACAAAAGAGTTAGATAAAATTACAAGTTAAAGTTTAATGCACAAACTAACAACAAAACATTCAGGACTCATAAGGATAATGTAATGGCAAAAAACAGGTTAAATATATGGTTAACTGCAATAGCCTCTATTAACACGAAATTAGCAAGAGTAAATTTACCTAAGCCAGCCCTGATAAAATGAAATACCCAATAATACTCAGTGAATGCCAGAGATATTATTACAGATACAAAATATTATTATTGATGGCTGACAATAAGAACCCTACACAAATTACAAAAACCTTACTAGGCCTAAGAATCAACCTCATGCTAGACAGTACAAGAAAAAAAATGCAACAACAGTTATACTCAAATTACACAGCTGCTAGATGGTTGGAGACTTCCTGAGCACTCACAATAATCACTGTACAGGGGAGGACAGAGATGTGAACAAAATGAGGAGTAGATCTAAGTGGCAATAATGCAGCGACTGAGCTCATTATATAGGGGCCAGCAGAGCTTGATACAACTTGTAAGAAGGACGCGCAAATAAAGCCATAGGGGACAAAGAGCTGACAATCCTGCACTGAACAACAGAAAGGACGACTTACTCTACTATAACGGTAGACAGGGGGGGACTGAGGCAGAACACGCTCGTGATTAAACATGCAGCATACTGTGCGTTAAAATTACACAAAGGATGATGAAATCATAGGCTATGTAACAATATATATATATATATATATATATATATATATATATATATATATATATATATATATATATATATATATATATATATATATATATCACTGACGACATTCAGCGAGATGTCACTTAAATATAAAAGAATCCGACTGAGAGCCATGGGACCTTGCATGTGGCCTCGCGCCGAGGCCTCTCTCAACGGCACGGCAGGAGGAAAGGGGGAGGTGGATGGCTGGGGGGGGGAGGGTTGAAGGGAGCGAAGAGCGGGAGGCGCGAAAAATCGGAGAGTGAGGGGATGCATAGGACGAGAAGGATAAAGGAGAAGGGGAGTGGGAGAGAAAGGTGGACATGTGTGGAAGGAAGAGGGAAAGAAATGGGAGAGTGTGGGGAAACATTGGATGAGAAGAAGAAAGGACGGGGGGGGGGAGAAAGATGGAGAAGGGTGGAGATTATTAGACGGATGAGAGGGAGAGAAAAGACGGAAGGGAGATGGTGTTCATTGGAGTACAAAAGGGAAGGAGTACGAAAGGGAGGGAAAAGGGAAGGTGAAAGGAGGAATGGGAGGAAGATGGGAAAGACAAATATGAAAAAAGAAATTTAATAAAGGTGAAGGAGGAATGAAAACTTGAAGCAGACAAGAGGAAAGGAAGAAGTAAGGAGAGAGAAGGGGAAGAAAGAGATTGAGAGGGTGGGGAGTGAGAAGGAAAAGGGAGAATGAAAGGAAAAGATGAATGAAGGAGAGGGTGTAAAAATAAAGAGGAACGGCAGATGGGAGGAATATAAAGGCAAGGAGACCGAATGGATATGAAAAGTTAAAATGGCTGGTCTTGAGATTACCCTCCTTGAGACACTTGGAGAAAGAGGAGACATGGAAGTGAGAGGAAGAAGGAAGGAATCGAAAACAAGGAATCAAGAAAAGTATCGCAGAAAACATACGTACAGAAGAATGATATAGAGAAAGTGAGGGACATGTGATGCACGTCCTTTTTTTTTTTTTTTTTTTTTGCGCCAGGATGAGGCAGCAAGTTAAGAAAAATGAGGAAAGGGTGATAGGGGAAGAGAAGAAAAATTGGGATGGGAAGATTTGAAGTGGGTTAGTGGTGAGAGAGATGGGTGACTGAAGGCATGAGGAGACGGAATGACAAGAAAGTGACTAAGAAGAATAAAGGAAAGGAGGGAGAGAGAGAAATGAATGAATAATCAAGAGTTGACATGAAATAAAAATTCATGGGGGAGTCAGGAAAGTATAATGCATGATAACGTGAGTCAGTAAGAGGAAGATCGATGGTGAAGAGAATATTGAAAACTCGAGGCAGCAAGAGGAAGCAGTGACAGGAGAAAGATACGATAAGTTGTGAGAAAAAATAAAGTCAATTAGGCATGAGGTTCTCATACTGTTTCCACAGGTCATAAAATAAAATATGTCACCAGGAAGCATAGGCACAACCAGACGATAAATGATGTATACATGAATAAACAAAATTTTAATACTCTCTAGCGCGACGTGAAAGGCAAAGGGTAACTGAATATTAGAGCTTACATCTTGGGGGAAGAAATAACACGGAAGTAAAGAGAGGAAATAGGTTAGAGGAGGAAGGATGAATATTGAAGAAAATGACGGAATACAGATAAAAATAGCTGACAGGCAATTAGGTGAAAAGCTTTTTTTTTTTTTTTTTTGTTATTTAACTAATAAGATATTAAATTACAGTATACAGTACAAGGACGAGAAGAAGTTTGTATTTTAGTGTATATTGTAGGTATCGGTGACACGGGTAAAAATTCATTGGCAGCATTACGAAAGGAAACAGTTCAAAATTACGGCTTTAAGATTAGTCCTGTCGCTGTTTGATAAGCCATCGGTGACTACTGTATATCAAGCACTTCCATCTACAACAGTTACGCTTTTCTTCATGGGGTAATTTTTAACAGGCATTGGGTATTAACGGAAAACTATGTTGCTTAATATGTGTTAATGAAACCATTTGCTGGTAATGAAAGGGTGGAAACGATCTGATACAGAAGAGAGTTAGGATAATCCAGTATTCAGGTAGAGGGAAATGATGCAAATAGAATGCACTGTACTATGGGAACGTTAAAGAAGCGGAGGCATTTTCATGTTTCCACACCCTTACAGTTGAATGGCTGACGTAATGTGCAGTGTGTATAGGAAAGGTCATACCACTGTCATTCTTTACTGCACTTACATTCACTAAACTTAGCTTTTATTTTTTATTGTTATTAACTTCATACCACCCTTTACTACAAGTGCATCATTTGCCCTATAGTATGAGTGCATTACTTCTTGATACAGGACAAATGAACAACTAAATATGCTGTTCATGAAAGTAGCAGAAATGAATGACTGTTATAAATTTCTTCATCCGTGGCTACCCAAGGTTTCATTCAATCATGGCACTGCAGTGAAGACGAGAGAGTGGCCCAGTTTTGTACAGCTAAAATTAATGGGGTATATTGATAAGCCTTGGTGAGTAAGGGGGGGGATGGATGATAGGGGAGAGGAATGTACCAAAGCAGTTACAATAAAAGGATATCGAGAAAATGAAAGAAAAGAAAACCAATCAGAAATTATCCTTTAGTTGTTGCTGAAGTCTGTTGAAAAGAAATAGACTTCTGAAAACATTGTGCCTTAAAAAAAATGACACAAGTAAACGCAAAGTGAAAAGCAAAGGAAAAATAAACGAAGTTCTAGTACTCGCTAAACACAAAGACACCCACCCACGAGAACAAGCAATTTTACATATAGAGATAAGCACATCGCCCACCCCCATTTCCCCCGCACAGAACATGTATAACCCTTATGGTGACTCTGAAATACTGAAAATATATATCAAAATAATTTGAAGAGAGAGAGAGAGAGAGAGAGAGAGAGAGAGAGAGAGAGAGAGAGAGAGAGAGAGACCAAACACTTGAACTGGCACCATAAAAGAGACAAAAGAGGGTCAGGAGCAAGAACAAAGAGATCTAAGTCACCCTTGCCACATAAAAGTCAACAACAAGGGTAAAATATTCACATGGTTACAATGGGTTTCTTCTCGTGACTCTATTTCTGTAGGAAGGAAAGGACACGTGGGATTATTATGTTCTCTGCTATGCAGGTAACTCTTGCCAAAACCCATCTTAGTTATGCAATGCACTAACCACAAATGTATTCTCTACTAACTAAGATTTTCTTAAAGACAGGCCAGAGACATAAAAAGATTCAATGGTCTCTCATTCTTTATATGATGGGTATAGCAAGAAAATGGCCGCATTTATGTACTGGTTCAACTACCGGAACTACAGTATGTGTGTGTGTGTGTGTGTGTGTGTGTGTGTGTGTGTGTGTGTGTGAGACAGACAGACAGACAGAGAGGTGCCTGTGTGTGTACTCATTTAATAGTGCAATGTTCTTTGCACTTGAAGTATTCCTCCTCCCCTCTGTATCTGTTAACTTTTCCACAGTGACTACCAGTTCTATCATGTCCCTTGCATAAAATCTACTCATTGATTCTTTCTTTACCCTAAATGCTTTTTATCATATACTCTTAAAAAAAATGATCCACTGATCCATTTGAGGCACCTCTATCGTCCCCTATATCCTCCTCACAGTCAAGCACCCTCTTCTCTGACCCCAGCTCACCTCACTACACTACCATGCACCTCTCCAGACCCCACCTCACCCCAGCAAACAGCCAAGCACCTTCCCTGACCCCACCTCACTTCACCACACAGCCAAGCACCTTCCCTGACCCCACCTCACCTCAATACACAGTCAAGCACCTCCCCTGACCCCACCTCACTTCACTACACAGCCAAGCACTTCCCCTGACCCCACCTCACCTCACAACACAGCCAAACACCTCCCTTGACCCCACCTCATCTCACAACACAGGCAAGCATCTACCCTGACCTCACCTCACTACACAGCCAAACACCTCCCCTGACCCCACCTCACTTCACTACACAGCCAAGCACCTCCCCTGACCCCACCTCACCTCACTACACAGCCAAACACCTCCCCTAACGCCACCTCACCTCACCACACAGCCAAGCATCTCCCCTGACCCCATCTCATCTCAGCACACAGGCTTCCCCTTCCCCCACCACCTTTGTAATGCGATATCCAATAAAGTCCATGTTCGATTGTCCAGCCTAATCTAAGAGGGACGACCCACACTCTTGCTAGGACGGATCAATCTTGTGGGGGCTCCGCAACTTTATAACTGTCCTTGTCTGTTATTCCTGCTTCCTCCTGACTATTTGTTGTGTAGCTTCAGGAGGACAATTTATCAATATACCTAGCCTGCTTCCCTTAAAGGAAGGGGTAGCCGAGACAGGATGACACACACCCAATTTACTCATCCACAAAAGAAGTAGAGACGAAATATACTGTCTATCTTATATACAGGCAGGTGCCGCCAAATCGCCTCCATGTTGCTCTCTCCTCTGCTATTTGGCTGCCCTCCCTCCTACTTTCACTCTCTCTTCTCATTTCTTTCTACTCCTTCTCTCCATCTCCTCCTCCGTCTTCCCCTCTCCCTCTCCCCCTCCACCTCACTCACATGCACTCTTCTAGCTAATCTCTCATTGTCCATCCTCTTCACGTGGCCATACCAACTCAGAGAATATCTCTTAACTTATTCAGTCACACTTAAATCAGCACCACAGCGTTCCTTCACTTGCTCATTTGTTCGTCTGTATCTGCATGTAACTCCATGTGCTCCTCTCAAATGACTACTTTCTACTGCTCTCACTCTTAACATGTGTCCTTCCAGCAGGGTCCAAGTTTCACTTCAATACGTTACAATGGGGATCACGATACTTTTAAGCAGCGACTTTTTTCTTTTTGTACTGTCATATTCGCTCTCCAGTTTCTTTTTCATTGTTTTCAATGAACCAGCAACTTTTCCTCCCTGCTGCACTCATCCATGCACATCATCCTCTACTGTAAATATCCATTCTTAGTCATTACATTACCTAAATATTTTAATACACTCACATTCTCCATTTCTTGACCATCCAGCCTCACTGCGCATTCTGTGACTATATTAGTCTCAAGGACCACAAGTTTGCTGCTACCTACATTCACTTACATTTACTTTAAGATTTCATTTCCTACATACACTCCCAAACTCATTCACCAAGCCTCGCAACTCCAGTTCATCTTCACTTGACAGTACAATACCATCAGCAAACAACAGCACAAGAAATTTCCACATCCTACTCTCTCTCTTTCTCTCTCTCTCTCTCTCTCTCTCTCTCTCTCTCTCTCTCTCTCTCTCTCTCTCACACACACACACACACACACACACACGCACACACACACACATACTCCAACACAGAACAGATTAATGATGCCAATACCACGCGTTTAATCCGCAAATTGCCAAATATAGTTTGGCAAGATACAACGATATATCATAAATACCGCATGCAGTATCGTTCATTACACTGATTCTAAACGAGACACCCAAGGCATATCACAATACAAACGTTTTGGTATCAGCGACCCAGACTTTCAAATTATTTATAAAAAGAAAGAAAACAAAAGAAAGGTTTCCAGGCATCTCGAAGTGAACTTCGTATTTATTACCTCGCCCGGACGGAGTCAGGCTATGTATTGTATTTTGGTCGACTTTGTTTCTTTGTGAATTTGTTTGTTAGCAACATTACGGAAAAAAGGCTGAGTGAAATTGCATGAAAGTTTAAGGATTATTGGGCACTGGTCCCAAAAGAAAGTGATAATATTTTGGAGGTAACCGACTAACCCTAAAATGTCAGAATCAAGGTCATGGATTTTCAGAGGGCTATAACTTGAGATCAGTTGAAGATACAGATATTTACTATTATCAGCATAAGAAACTCCCATATGGGCTTTCATTTGGCACTAAGACCTTTGATCTTGAGTGACCCTGAAAGGTCATACTCAAGGTCACGGATATTCTGGGGGCTACAACTCGAAACTGGTTTAAGATTTAGATGTTTACTGTTACCAAGATATAGGAAGTCTCATATGGGCTTTCATTTGCCACAGTAAACTCTGACCCTGAATGACCTTGAAAGGTTAAGTGAAAGATCACGGATTTTGGGAGGACTATAACTTGAAAACGGTTGAAAGTAAAATAACTGTTGTCAGGCTAGGTTTCTTGTGCCTGGCACCACTTGTTAATTCATGTATTTATTTATTTGCATATTTTCTACACGCTTGGTAAGGGGATTTTTTTTTTTTTTTTTTTTTGAGAGGGCTTCTTTAACTTTCTTGGTAAGTTTTCCCTTTTTTTTTTTTTTTTTTTTTTTTTTTTTTTTTTGCTGACCTCAAATTTTTATGGTTTTTGTTTGATATTAAATAAGATTGTGTGGAACATGTGGCGTCATCTTCTGGCGTGGAGTTGGATACACTTTTTGGGGAGGGCTATCGACCACTGGCCCGAAGGTAAAAGTCATTACGCCAAACTTTTTTTTTTTTTTAATGTAATATTGTCAGCTTTTTATATATCTTCTTAAATGATAGCATTAACTAGTTAATAATGAAAAACAAAACTTAATCTAATAACATAATACTGATAAACCTAACTTATAAATCGCTGCCGTACATTAAAGCCAAAAGATACCAATAATTATACTAAGCTTAATAGTTACATCATGCTTACATTAATGTGTAAAATACATCGGCCAACAGAGCATCATTGACTGCAAAAGTGCAATTCCTTCCTACATTACACACCTACACTCATCACCTGCTGACTGTCAGGCGAGGCATATGTATTAATATAGGGAACATCTGTATATGAAAGAGAAACAGAGGAGTCAGCAACTATTCCATTTACATCAACTGTCGACCCTAAGTAAGAAATCTAAACAGACGCAAAACATTTACATGTGTACAAAACTATGCATAAAAACTACACAAGGCCGGTGTGGGTAAAAAGGAAGGACTGTAGAGGCACTGACGTCTTAAAGTAAATGGGACAGAAAACTCCAAGACGTAGGATCCGACTTAGAACAAGGGAGCAAAAGGTCATTGCTCAGTTTCTCTCTCTCTCTCTCTCTCTCTCTCTCTCTCTCTCTCTCTCTCTCTCCCCGGAAAAAAAAAAAAAAAAAAAAAAAACAGAGTACATTGGCCCTCCGTCAAAAGGAATAGCAGGAGACACTGAAATAAGTAAGATACAATGAAGAGTTAAGAGCGCGACAGGTTGTGCAGAAGGACCAGAAACCTAACACACATACACACACACACACACACACACACACACACACACACACACACACACACACACACATAGAAAGAGAGAGGGAGAGCAGAGGGAAGAACTCCTTTAATGAAGAGGTTAATTGGTGCTATATCTAAACCTTTCAGGCTGAAAAGTTTATCCGAAAATGAATATAATCAACTAGAGAGAGCAAAACTACGTCAGAAAATAAATCGTTGGGTGGAAGAGGTTAAGGATGTCTCTACCGTCTCTTCCTTCTAAATATACTGTACATTCTGGCTCTTAAATAGCGCTCCTCTAAAACTCATCTTGCTGTACCTTATGTGTTGCGGGAACGGCTGAGTATGCTGGTGTGGCCGTGAACGTAGCAGTAGGGGTTGGAAATGAATAAACGCTGCAGGATAGGCATTGATAACATTAAATGAGCCGTCCCCGCACGACAAGAGTAATTGCCCAGCGAAGGGGAGGAGGAGCGTTAAAATTATATGGACCACACCGTACTTATGTTTTGGACTAAGTGATATTCTCCTGCGTGTTATTTAATGTAACTAGAGTGTTATAAACTATCAGTAACGTGCAGTAAGAGTTGCTACGGAACCTCTAGACCCGTGCAGAATACCGTAAAACTTTAAGAATCTGAGCTGTGAGTAGGGGTAGAACTCAGGAGGATGGTGAGCATGGTAACAGGTAAGATACTGAGAGATTCCCAAGATCAGAGACAGATAAACAAGTTAATTCGGTAAGTGGGTAGGAAGGGAGATCAAAGTTACTACGTAGGTGGAAAAGAAGGTGAGAGGATGGACAAGTAGAGAAGAGAAGCTGGTATGCAATGAGATATGAGAAAAGGAAGGGTTGTAAATGATGAAGGGATATATGCAGGTGTATAAGTAGGTAAATGTGTGTGTGTGTGTGTGTGTGTGTGTGTGTGTGTGTGTGTGTGTGTGTGTGTGTGTGTGTGTGTGTGTGTGTAGAGAGAGAGAGAGAACGTCGCGTCAATGCTACATATTTTTTTAATGCGAGGAAGAAGGAACCAAATGCCAGGAGCCCCCAATTACTGTTCCTCCCAAGAGAAAAACTAAATGCAAGAGAGAGCCAAATTCAAGATCCGATCATTTCGAGATGCCTGGACACACTGCGTTTGAAAGACCGGAGATCGTAGGAAGCAGGGAATACAGACAGAGGGAGACAGTTCCAGAGTTGACCTGTTGCATAAATGAAGGACTGGGAGAAACGGTTAACTCTTACATTAGAGAGTTGGACAGAAAAGAGATGAGAGTCTGCTGCTGGACGGGTGCTACACGCCCCTCATAGAGGTGGAGGAATGCATGCAAACAGTTCAGAGGAGCAGTGACCATTGAAGTAGCGATAGAAAAGAGATAAAGATGCATCAGTGGGACAAAGAGACAGAGATTGAATGACGTCAGTAAGAGAAGGAGAGTTAATGAGACGAAAAGCCTTTGACTCCACCCTATTGAGAAGAGCTGTATGTAGGGAGCCTCCCCTCGCATGAGAGTTGTACTCTAAACAGGGGAGAATAAAATCCCTGTATAGAGTCAACACTTGTGCAGGGGTAAAGAAGGAACGGAATCGGCTTAGCACACCTAATCTCTCGGAAGCAGATATGACAAGAGATGTAATATGATCTTTCCAAGATAAGTCCCGAGTAAATGAAACCCCAAGCATGTTCAAGGATGATGCAGGATTAAGCTGAGTATTATTAAACATTAGTGGGTACTCCTGTGGAAGATTTTGTCGGGTTGATAGGTGTAAAAATTGAGTCTTTGATGCATTAAAAATAACCAAATTATTTTTATCCCAGTCAGAGATACGAGCCAAGTCAGACATTACGTGTGCCATAGCCTCATCCCTTGTTTGTTGAAGTAACTGCTGAGATGGACGTTGCGGGAACCGAATGAAAAGGTGAAGGGGGGAGTCATCAGCGCATGAGTGGATAGGGTTAGATGTCCAGCTTAGGTCATTGATGAATAAAAGGAAGAGAGTTGGTGATAGGACAGAGCCCTCAGGAACACAACTGTTGATAGATCTAGGAGAAGAACGATGGCCGTCTACAACAGCGGCTATAGAACGACCAGAAAGGAAGCTAGAGATGAAGGCACAAACAGAAGGACAGAAACCGTATGAGGGCAGTTTGGAAATTAAAGATTTATGCCAGACTTGATCGAAAGCCTTTGAGATGTGAAGTGCAATGGCAAAGCTTTCGCAAAAGTCCCGAAAAGAGGATGACCAGGAGTCTGAAAGGTAGGTGAGATCGCCAGTGGAGCCTCCCTGACGGAACCCATACTGACGATCAGAAAGAAGGTTGTGATAGGAAAGATGCTGTAAAATTTTTCTATTAAGATTTGACTCGAAAACTTGAGATACAGGATGTTAGAGCATTTCGACGATAGTTAGAGGGTTGGGAATGGTCACCCTTCTTTGGGACTGGCTGCATGAGAGCAAACTTCCAGCAAGAAGGAAAAGTACAAGTTGACAGACAAAGGCGAAAGAGTTTGCCTAGGCAGGGTGTAAGCACAGAAGCACAGTTCTTGAAAACAACAAGAGGAACTCCATCAGGCCCATATGCCTTATTAGTATTGAGGCCTGTGATGGAAGAAAATCCATAAGCTGAAGAAATTTTAATGTCAGCCATGAGGAAGTCAGAGGGGGGAAGTGATGGAGGAATAGCACCGGCATCGTCTAAGTTGGAATTGGAGGAGAAAGTCTGTGCGAAGAGATCTGCTTCATCAAGCTTACTGATATCATTCAAGACATCAGTTCGCAATAACGCCAACATCATTTATATCCAAATACTGAGATTGCATAATGTAAACAAAATTCAGAAAATCTGGGCGATACAGAAGTCAATTAGAGCAGGGGTCGGCAACCCTAGGCACGCGTGCCATGAAGTGCTATACAATGGCACTCAACGTGATCCAGTGTAACAAAGAAAATATTGAAAATGCAAAGAGAGAGAGAGAGAGAGAGGTGGGCACTCCTTTCTTACTAAATCTTCTACAGTGTTAAAAAATCTTACCTGACAAGCAGTGGCGAAAAAATTGGCATTAATTATAAATTGGCACACCATGTTCAAAAGGTTGCCGACCCCTGAATTAGAGGATAATTACGGTTAGTGTTGTTTCTTGTAAGAACATATTAAGGTTTTCTATCACTTGTTCGTCTCATTTGGACTCAAAATGGCTTTGTGTCTCACGCTCCCTTCTTACAAACCTCTTTCACCTGCTGCCCAAACTCACAACCACCCTCTCTCTTCCACCACTTCCCCACTCATATCCACCCTCTCCCTTCCACCACTACCCCACCCACACCCACCCTCTCCTTTCCACCACTACCACACCCACACCCACTCTCTTCCTTCCACAACTACCCCATCCATACCCACCCTCTCCCATCCACCACTTGCCCATCAACACCCACCCTCTCCCGTCCACAACTACCCCACCCACACCCAAACTCTCCCTTCCACAAGTACCCCACCCACACCCATCCTCTCCCTTCCACAACTACCCCACCCAAACCCACCCTCTCCCTTCCACCACTCCCCCACCGACACCTGCACGCTCCCTCACCATCGCTCTTCACCCGCACTCACTCCCCCTGATCGTAATTCCACCCGCACCCACCGCCCTTTCCCTTCCACCATCCTCTCCTCCTCCTCCTCCTTTTCCTTCACCTCCTCCTCCTCCACCACCTCACCCTACCTCTTTCATCCCATTCCTCTCTTTCATCAGTAAATTCTCTCTTCTTCACTCCACCCTTTCTCTCCCACTATTCCCTCACCTCCACGGTCCACCTATCATTCCACCATCCAGCCTTGTCATTTCGTCTTACTCGTTTCACTTTCACTGACTCGTCTTTTTCCCCTTCTCTGTCTGTCTGTCTGTCTGTCTGTCTGTCTGTCTGTCTGTCTGTCTGTCTCTGTCTGTTTCTCCCTCTCTCTCTCTCTCTCTCTCTCTCTCTCTCTCTCTCTCTCTCAATACCGTGGCAATTTTCCAGGGCAGTACATTTTTCTACGCGCTCTTTCATCCTCAAAACTACCCCGTCACAGATGTTGTAAACCTTCGAATACCCAATGAGTACATAAGACAAAACTGTGGACTCGATTATAAAAGCGTTATTTTATGGCAAATTGATGGTGGCAGGAAAAGGCAGCCGTATTAGACATATTATAATTTAAATCTCCCGGAAATATTAAGGACTAAGTAAAAACTCAGAAGGAAGAGAGAAAGAGAAGGTTCCAGTGCTTTATTCGTCTTTCAATGGCTTGACCATGAACATGGAATGTGTGCGTGTGTGTGTGTGTGTGTGTGTGTGTGTGTGTGTGTGTGTGTGTGTGTGTGTGTGTGTGTGACAATCTTATAAAAGTATCTCAGTTTTAATCAGACTTTAACCAAATTTTACGGAAGAGTTGTGACGCAGACAAAAAAGTACAACTATTTTTTTCATATATAAAACAATAGCATAAAGGTCGTGATTTATGATCTAGGTCAAACTTTAACCTCGCATATTCAGTCCAGTTTTGATTTTGGGAAAGGCCTGAGGGTGAGGCAAGAGTGAATGGTTCATCCTTTTTAGAACAATCAGTCGAAGGACAAGGTCGTGGGGCAAGATCAAAGTTTGCCCCTTGTGTGTTCAAACAGTTTTATTAGTCATACTTTAAATTTGATGGAAAGGTTGATGATCATCCAAGAGGAAAGTCTACAAATTTTTGGAACATTAAGTCTAATCGAAAAGCTTTTCTCCAATTTAATCCCAACTTTGTGGAAGGATTGTGGATAAAGCAATAATAAAAGGATTACATTTTTAGAATGATCAGTCAAAGGTATAGTTACAGAGAAGGTCAAATTCAAAGGTCACTGGGAAGGTCATCTCTCACAGGTTTGATTTGCCTCTAACCAAATTTGGTGGAAGGGTTAAGGGTCAGGATAAAACGAATGGACTGTTTTGAGAACTAGCACTCAAAGGTCAAGATCACAAGGCTGGGCCAAACTGTGACTCCTGTCTCTGTGTCTGAACTAAATAGTTAAAATAGTTTTGAACTAGTTTTGATCAATCTTGATGGATGAGTTGATCACCCAAGAGGCTGGCCTATTGTTTTCTGAACAATAGGTCAGTTCTCAATGTTAAATGATAAGGTCTAATTACACAACATTTATCAGATGTAAACTATACTTTATGGAAGGGTTCAAAAATTCGATATTCAGGACTATCAGTGTCACAGGGTAAGGTCAAAGGTCAAGGTCACTAGGCAAAGTCAGCTCGAACAGTTTTGATCTGACTGAACCAAAGTCAGTGGAAGGGTTTAGGTCTCGGAAGGAACTAAGTTATTTTTTAAGAGTAATTGTCGTAAGCCAAGGTCTCAGGGCAAAGTCAAATATTCGGCCTTTAGACCAGTTGGCGGGCGTGAGTGTTGCCTTCTGTGATGGCTTCCCCATCTCGTATATTTAGTCAATGTGCAAAGCGGATGAACAACGAAGAGATGGAAAGAGAGAATAGTAGAGTGGATGACAGACTGTGTTATGTAGAGAGAAGAGGGTTTGATACATAGTAGGAATGGAATTAAGAAATTCTTTGTCTATGTCAGCCTCTCTCAGGATGCAACATTAGGCAACAAAGAGATGGTAATGCAGAAGTAGTAAAAAAAAAAAAAAATACTGCCTGCGCTAACGGGGGTATTTGTAAAGACAACAACATAACTGTATATATCACCGAGATATACAGTAGTAATGATTCAGCAAGGGATTTAACAGTAGAAATATAATCGTCTCTCTCTCTTCACAGCCACTGATCCACCACGTCATCACGGCTCCTGTCACTCGCATACAAACCGTAGTCCTTGTACCCATTCCACGGTCCTTCAACCAGTCCCTTCCACTGATCGCCTCACTGATTCACCGTTGTCACTGCAACTTTTACAACAGAATAGGTCTTTTTACAAACTGCCTTCTCCCTTCAAGGTAACTAACATTCGATTTCTAGAATATAATAGTAAACTATCTTACGGACTGTGAAACCAGCAGCTATAGTTTGAATTAAACATGAATATACTTTTCACATTTCGCAAGGTGAGAGACAGCGACTACTTTGGAGCCTGAATGTACCCAACAGTGATAGCATTGATCAGGTATTTTTTTCCTTGGTACTGAAATTCGAATCAGGTTCGATATCACATTTCCACTTCACTCGAATACTGCAAAAGGTGAATGAAATGAGGTCACAGGTAAATGTCTGGTAAAGAGCAATATGTGTGTCACAATACCTGAGGGCGGCGCGGAATGAGTGGGCATTAGGATGGGAAACGACTGATTTCTCTCGATGACCTACCGCTCCCTACTGCCTCGCTGGCAGTAGAGGCACGCTGGGCTACTCTCAGAAAATGGGAGCTTTATCCGGAACCACGAAGAGGAACATATAGAGTGGGAGAGATGGGGGAGCTAGCACCTAATGCTCTTTTTACCCCTATATTTCTGCTGTTCACATACCATTAAATTCTGCATGCATAATTCTACAGCACCTCTTGATAACATCTATATGTCCCCGTTGCTTCTGTTCCAACACATCACATCTTTGCGTACCCCTTTTCATTCATAGTCCAGTTCCCTAATAAATCTACTTCCATTTACATCCCAACACATCGCTCACTCCATTTCCCTAAAATTTCTTCATTTTCTCTTGTTTCCGTTCCAACAACCATACTGTCTCCCTTTGCTTCTGCCCAAGCACATCGCACTTGTACGCATCCCTCTCATTCACAGTTCACTTTCTAAAAGAGAATATTTCCATCCTCTTGAGGACAATTACTTTTCCATTAGCTTCATAAAATCTTAAGGCGGTAGCAAGAAAAGTCGTGATTGTAGTAAAAAGAAACAAAACTTTACACCTCACCGACTGGTACCCTTACCTCGGGATCAATGGATTAGCAGCGATGTTACTGCAGTATTGCTTCATGGAGATACTACTGTTGAAACTGTGATGAACTCTGAATTTTCGATAAATACCCTCTGAATACTGCATTCATTAAGACATCTGTTAGTACACCATTCTCAGTCTACCATTAAGTGAAACTTTACTCACCAGTCTCAGGATTTTCATATTTGTGTATTCAAGACTGCATGTAGAGCTGGCCACATATGAACCTGAGACAACATAAGTGTATAGGTTAGGTCTGTCATTTTCTGCACATGACACACATGACATACTTTTTTTTTTCTTTGTGGCAGCAACATATTAGGACTGGTTTGTCAAAAATTACACGAGATGGCCAAGTAACTGTGATGCATGAATGTCAAAAGGTGTAGTGACCCCAGCTTCAGATACTATCCCAGGTACATTATTTGGCAAAGTGTATCCTCTTCTCTCACGGGCCAAATCTGACTGCCATACACACATCTTTCGAGCAGTACCCCTGACATGAAAGCACAGCTCTTCATGGTCTGGAGAGGCAACAGTTTAATAAATAGCATCCAGCAACTTCTCATTCTAACACTGGAGTTAGCCTCTACTCTTTCCCTCGCACTCATCATGTCCCTCATATGCAATCCTCCTTCACTCATTCCAGGCGGTTGTCTCCCCATTCAACGTTTCCAATCAGTCGTCAAGAACCAGGATACCCCAACATATCACATATTTTGATGACCCATTGCAACAAGTGGAAATCTTGAGTGGGAGAGACACAGGTTAGAGCTTCAATTCTTTATTTTCTTCAACGTACCTGGCTACACAGAGCCCAAACTCTCTGAAGATGGGTTCCCTTTAGCCTGGAACGTTAGAGAAAATAAAGAATCCAAGCTCTAACCTGCGTCTCTCTCTCACCCAACATTTCCAAACCGTATACCGAAAATTTGTCATAGTTTGGAGTCCACCTTCTAACACCGCTGCCTCTATAGGCAGACGTAGCCGAGGATGTAAGTCTATAGAGAGGGTTATCTTGTTGTTCATCGATGGGAGAGACATCAGGAGAGAGTAATGGTGAGGCGTGTAGATATCAGTGTAGGCCTTCTCTGTTCCGTTATCCTCTTCGTATTTTAAGTGGGATGATGAAATAGGCAGATTTGGGTCGGTGGAGTTTATTGTGAGACAGTTACTTGAATAAAAGTTAAGAGCTTGGCTTGACCCGTGTAGCCTATGTTTAGTAGCAGTTTATGCTAGCTGCTGTCCTCCTACTTTACTCTCACTCTCCTACTCCCTATTGCTCTCTCCTTGTCTAACTCTTGTTCTCTCCTGTCCCACTCTGTCTGACTTGTTCTGCTAACTTTCCAACATGTGATATCACTTATATCTCCCTCTAGCTTCTGGCTAAAGTGTGTGGGCAACTAGTGCTTACATTTGTGCGTGTGTGTGTGTCGATTATCATTCCGGCGCATGATCAGGGGTGTTTGGCATTCTTGATTCGTCTAGGCAAGGGGATGTGTTCTCTAACTATTCCTGGAGAACTCAGACATAACTATCTGTTTTACATATTGTTACCTATAGGTATACAGTTACATACCGTAGTTACACGTAGTATTGCGTTACATTATGCCTACATATCGCTCGGTCATGCCCACTGTCGTACCAACAACAGTCATAATGTATTAATACATATATATACACATCACAATTAATTTGCAAGTTAGTTAAGTGAAGTACATACTGTAAAAGTTAAATAATTGCGGTAATGTAGTGATTATAAATGTAGTAATATAACTAACATAATAAAATGGTACATGTATTTTAGATATATAAATATAATAATAATATTAAAATAATACAATTGCAAGTCTACTGTAGTCAGTTATGCAATATATATGAGAAGCACTTGCTGTATATATTTAAATATTAATGAGACACAGAATAGTATAATTAAAGTAAGCCTATATTATGTGGCTCATATTTTGTTATTTTATATAACAAATATATATATACAGTATTTACGGTATTTACACAGTTTGTCTCACTTGTACAGAACAGTTCTTAAACACTGATTTCAGGTTAGCAATCCTTGCATGCATTCTGTGCAAGGCCAGAAGTAATATAGGAAATGTGATGGAGAAAATTACAAAGATGACTGGAGCTGGGCTGTATACATAATATGGGTGGAACATAATCCTACTGTATTCTTCCCAAGGTTGTATTGTCTGATTTATCAGTTGCATGGTTTCATACTTGGGTGAAGTCAACTTAATGTGGCATTTACATTTAAGTTCATCCTAGGCAATGGCAGGAAGTATTTGTGTGTGTGGTTGAGAATGGCATAATGGTTTTTAGTGGGCAAGGTGGATAGTGTAGGTGTCAGGACTGCATAGTAATCTGGTGAGATGTATAAACCAGACGCTGATGTATGGGCTGCAGGTGTGTCTGCGCAAGTCACAAAAACTGATGTATTTTGAGTGAAGTAGAAGAACAGTGAATGTCCAATGCGTTGATGATGGATGAGTTTATCTGGAGCGAATGTGAAGTTGCAATGATGAGGGATGTCATGATCTCTGATGATAGCCATTTCACAAGGGACTGTCTCAGCTGGCTGAAACGTGAAGATGTACGCAGGACAAAGATGAAATGCATGTAATGATGTGCGACATTGGTGTTCATTTGTTGTTTCACTAGTGAAAGTTACAGCGTCCTGTTTCTTGGAGACCATGATGACTTTTGATATTCACGGTGACTAATGAGTCATCTTTCTTAGAAGGAAAGGGGTATATGTGATAGACTGTGAAAAAATCATCTGTTACGAAAGGTACATGAAACACTATTGATGTGAGTGTGCAACTCTGTGCTCTGGCACATAGACTGGTTGTGTATCCCGTTTAACGCTAATATGATTTTGGATTAGATTTGTACAAGCTAAGTTTTCACCAGGTAATGTGACAGCTTGTCGGTGTTTCTGCAGTACATTTAATAAATCATTTTCCACATGGGAGGGACACCAGGAGAGAGTAATGGTGAGGCGTACTTAGGAGATATCAGTGTGGGCCTTCTCTGTTCCGTTATTCTCTTCGTATTTTAAGTTGGGATGGTGAAAATAGGTAGATTTGGGTAGGTAGAGTTTATTGTGAGACAGTTACTTGAATAAAGTTAAGAGCTTGGCGTGAGCCCTTTGTCGCCTATGGTTAGTAGCAGTTTATGCTAGCTGTTGCCTTCCTAGTTTACTCTCTACTCTCCTACCCTCTATCGCTCTCTGTTCTCTCCTGTCCTGCCTCTGTCTGACTTGTTCTACTAACTTTCGTACATGTGATATCGGTCTTATATCTCCCTCTAGCTTCTAGCTAAAGTGTGTGGGCGTACGTGTAAGCGTACGTTTGTGCGTGTGTCAATCATATTTCCGGCGCATGATCAGGGGTGTTTGGCATTCTTGTTTCGTCTAGACAAGGGGATGTAAGTTATCTAACTTTTCCTGGAGAACTCAGACATAACTACCTGTTTTATACTATTTGTTACCTATAGGCTGCAGTTTGTTACGTAGCCTATGATTTCATCATCCTTTTTATTAATTTTAACGCACAGTTGCATGTTTGATCACGAGCGTGTTTCTACCTCAATTCCCCCTTCTACCGTTATAGTAGAGTAAGTCGTTCTCTCTGTTATTCAGTGCGGGATTGTCGATCGTTTGTCCCCATCCTTCATTTGCGCGTCCTTATTACAAGTTGTATCAGCTCTGCTGGCCTATATAATGGGCTCCAGTCTCTGCATCATTGCCATAGATCTGCGCCCTCATTTTGTTCACATCTCTGTCCTCCCCTGTGAGATATTATTATTGTGAGTGCTCAAGAAGTCTCCAACCATCTAGCAGCTGTGTGTAATTTGAGTATAACTGTGTTCATTTTTTCTTGTACTGTATAGCATAAGTTTAATTTGTGGGCCTAGTGAAGTTTTTGTAATTCATGTAGGGTTTTTTATGTCAGTCATTTTTTGCTAATAGTTTGTATCTGTAATTATATATCTGGCATTCACTGAGTATTATCTGATATCTCATTTTATCAGGGCTGACTTAGATAAATTTACTCTTGCTAATTTCGTGTTAATAGAGGCTATTGCAGTTAACCATATATTTAACCTGTTTTTGCCATTACATTATCCTTATGAGTCCTGAATGTTTGTTGTTAGTTTAAGCATTAAACTTTAACTTGTAATTTTTACCTAACTCTTTTGTTTTGAACCTGGAACTTTACGGGACAGTAGTGATTTTAGCATTCTCACTTAAAGTGTACGTTATTTTTCTCTGTTCCGTAACATAAATTTGGCGACCTCCTTATCAGGATATTCAGGATATTATCATAAGGATATTGTTTGATATTTTGTGACTGTGATATATTCATGATAGCTATATTTCTACACTTGATGAAGCCAAAGATTTTTTGTCAAATGTGCAAACAGTGTGTGATATAGAAAACAGAACAAAAATGAACTTAAGATTGTTGCTCAACAATTGGGAATTGTTGTTAAGCTCTCATCATTCTGAAAGATCAGAATTGTTGACAGGATTAATGAGAAACATTTAAATGTAACTCCTCCAAATGAGCAAACGCAGATTGAATTAGCTAGAGTTACAGCTAGCCCTCACAGAGGCCCGTGCTAAGGAGGCTGAGTTTCACACAAGTTAGACTACTAGGATTCAGGCCAGACCATGAGTATGCATGAAACAATGTGGAACTGGATCATCTAGCTCTGATGATTTTGATGTGGCTAAAAATGTTAAACTTGTCCCTCGCTTTTAATGAATCTGATTTAACAAAAATATTTTCAGTTGTTTGAAAGTGCTTCTGAGTTTTAATTAGCCTAAGGAGTATTGGCCAGTACTCCTTCAAACTGATACTCACCAGTGAAAGCTCAAGTAACTTATGCATCTTTGCCTCAGGATCAGTCTGATAATTATGATGTAGTAAAAGAAGCTTGATTCTTAGGAGCTATGAGCTTGTTCCCTGAAGCTTATAAGTGGAGGTGGGACAACTTACAAGCAAGATAAGCAATCCCATGTTGAGTATGCAAAAGTCAAGAAGATTTAAGAGCAGTGGTTAAATTCTAAGAATGTGGATTCTGATTTTGGTAAATTTAAGCAGATGAAATTTCTTAGAGGATTTCAAAAGGTGTATTTATAAAGATGTAAGCCTATATCTTGATGAAAAGAATAGATAATTTGTCTGATGCTGCAGTTTTAGCTGATGAGTATGTTCTCACTCACAGAGATATTTTAGAGGAAAAAGGAAAGCTGAGAGTCATTTTGTTGCCTCTACTCAGAGTACAGGTAACAGGAAAAGAGAACAAGGATGATGTTTCTCGGAAGTAAATACCAGCTTCTTTCTAGATTTCAGAAAAGTAAATGTACTTATTGTATGCGCTTGGTCATACTACGGAGAGATGTTTCAGGAGACAGCGTGATGTGAACAAGGAGTCTTTTAAATATTCCAGTCAATTGGTCTAGTGTCCACTCTTGAGAGTTCCAGAATTCTAACTGAGTTAACTGAACCTGCTTTGAGGAGTAACTTAAATTCTCTTGATGGAGCTCCTCTTTTGAGCAGTAACGTGGGTGACACTCTCAGAGTTCATGTGCTAATTTCCTGTCTGATGGTTTTGTCAGTCCTCTGGACAGTGGCGACAGAAATCAGTTAAAATATATCATTACAGGTGTACCAATCCCTTATGCTGACCAGTGTTCTAGGCTCTAATTTTAATTCCTCTGATGAAACTGTAATCTTACAAGGTGTAGGGAATAATTACTTCTCTGTTCCTCTGTGCAAAGTGAATTTAGAGTCTGGTTTTTGTTAATGGTTCTGTATGGTTGGGTTGGTTGAGGCACTCCCAATGTCAGGTGTAACTTTCTTACTTGGAAATGGTAATGGTGGAGTCAAGTGTGTCAGCTCCTCAGTTGTCCCTGGTGAGCCAGTGGCTGCGTCCCAGGATTGATGTCCCTGATGTGTTCCCTGCATGTGCTGTCACTGAGGCTAAGTCTAAAGAAGTTACTGGTGATTTAGAGGATAATGATGATGATGATGTTATCTAGAGTGACACTTTTCTTGCTAATTTGGACCCACTCACCAGATGAGGCAGTACCCCGTAGTGTTATGATAATTTGTCTCGTCAAGAGTTGGTTGAGTTGCAGGTTTAGCAGCCCTGAGTTGAAAGGTCTAGCTAACTCATACAGTGAAAGAAGAGTCAGCCGGTGCTTCTCTTGTTATTATGTAAAGTCAGGAGTACTTATGAGTGGGGCCCCCAACTTAACTCAGCCGACTGTGAATGGGAGGTTGTACATCAAGTTTGTCATCCCTCGTGTTTGTGGGCAGGATATCATTAGAGTGGCTCATGATTCCAGTTTGGCAGGACACCTTGGAGTGAGGAAGACTGTGGCACGCATTTTGAAACACTTCTACTGGCCAGGTATCTTCAGGGATGTTTCTAGTATTGTAAGTCTTGTCACACCTGTCAAGTTGTGGGAAGTGTAATCAGACTGAAAAGGTTACACCTCTAGTTCCCATTCCTCCTTTTGAGGCGCCTTTCTTTCCATGTGTTGGTGAATATTGTGGGCCCCTCTTCCTAAGACTTCTTCAGGTTTTCTTAGGTGTTGACCATGATTGATATGGCTACTCGTTATCCTGAAGCCATTTCCACTTAGAAATATCTCAACAAAGAACGTGGTTTAGGAAATGCCAGGGTTCTTCACAAAGTTTGGTCTGCCCAAGGAGGTACAGTCAAGACCGAGGAAGTAATTTCATGTCAAATGTTTTCAAGCAGTCTCTGAAAGAGTTGGGCATCCTCCCCAGATCCCGTCTTCAGCTTTGTCCCCAGACCCAAGGAGCGTTGGAGAGATATCATGAAACACTCAAATCAATGCTCAAGAAATACTGTTTGGAACATTCAGAAGACTGGGATAAGGTCTTCCATTCGTTGTGTTTGCCACAGAGAATCTCCAAATGAATCACTGGGCTTCTCACCTTTTGAACTGCATTTGGCCATGAAGTAGAGGACCCCTTAAGTTACTCAAGGAATGCTGGCTGTCGGAGGAAGATGACGTCAACCTGCTGGAGTATGTGATGAAGTTCAGAGCGGCTGTCCCACTGCTTTACAGCTGAAGAGAGAGAATTAGGAGCTGCTCAGGAAGAAGATGAAAAAGCTTGGTATGACAAAAGTCCAGGTTACGCCACTTTCAGCCGGAGATCGGGTTTTTGATTCTGCTACCAGTTCATGAGCAGCCTCTTCAAGCCAAGTTTAGTGGCCCTTATTTCGTGGAGAAACTCAGTGATGTCAGCTATATCATCGCCACACCAGATCGTAGAAAGAGCAGCAACTATGTCACATCAACATGCTAAAGTTATATCACAGGCGGGACGAAAATAATCCAGTCTGCATAGCTGTTCCACCCGAGGTCTGCAAACGAAGCTCTGCCCATGCAGTATGAGCCTGAGTAAATGGTTGGGGAAGAATCCTGATATCATGGATGATCTCCAGACTAAGCTTTTCTCATCTACTCAGGAAAGGCAGGAGTTTTCGGCATTACTGCAGGGTACCCTTAAGTGTTCGTGCTACTCAGGAAGAACCACTGTGTTGATGCATGATGTCGATGTTGGAGACGCAAAGCCAATTAAATTGCCTCCTTACCGTGTAGACCAGTGAAAGTTCCTCATCAGAAGGAAGCTTGGCTACCTGTTGGACCACAAGATGATTGAGCCCTGTCAGAGCGAGTGGAGGTTCTCCTGTCACTGTAGTCCCCTAAGCCAGGTGGGTCACAGCGGCTTTGCATCGACTACAGACGTATTATCACATAACTAAAACAGACACTTACCCTCTCCCTCGTGTGGAAGATTGCATAGACAAGATCGGAAAGGCTAGGTACATAAGTAAGTTTGATTTATTCAAGGGATACTGGCAAGTACCTATGACTGAACGTGCTAGGGAGATCTCATGTTTTGTAACACTAGGAAAGGCTTTGCATGTTCTGTAATGCCATATACAGTTGTTTAGAGTAATAAAGAAATTTCCTTTGTAAATTTCTTTTTTCTTTAATGGGAGGTGTTACATAGCCTATGATTTCATCATCCTTTGTCTAGGTACTAGCAACACCAGTTGCTGCATGTTTGATCACGAGCGTGTTCTGCCTCAGTCCCCCCTTCTACCGTTATAGTAGAGTAAGTCGTCCTTTCTTATTCAGTGCGGGATTGTCGATCGTTTATCCCCATCGCTTCATTTGCGCGTCCTTATTACAAGTTGTATCAAAGCTCTGCTGGCCCCTATATAATGAGCTCAGTCTCTGCATCATTGCCACTTAGATCTGCTCCTCATTTGTTCATCTCTGTCTCTCCTGTACAGATATTATTATTGTGAGTGCTCAAGAAGTCTCCAACCATCTAGCAGCTGTGTGTAATTTGAGTATAACTATTTATTGCATTTTTTCTTGTACTGTATAGCATAAGTTTTAATTTGTAGGCCTAGTGAAGTTTTTGTAATTCATGTAGGGTTCTTTATGTCAGTCATTTTTGATAATAGTTTGTATCTGTAATTATTTATCTGTATTCACTGAGTATTATCTGAGTATCTCATTTTATCCAGGGCTGACTTAGATAAATTTATCTTGCTAATTTCGTGTTAATAGAGAGCTATTGCAGTTAACCATATATTTAACCTGTTTTTGCCATTACATTATCCTTATGAGTCCTGAATGTTTTGTTGTTAGTTTAAGCATTAAACTTTAACTTGTAATTTTACCTAACTCTTTTGTTTTGAACCTGGAACTTTACGGGACAGTAGTGATTTTTAGCATTCTCACTTAAAGTGTACGTTATCTTTCTCTGTTCCGTAACAAGTTACATACCGTGGTTACATATAGTACTGCATTATAACGTATTATACCTACACCTCTAATGTTGATCCATTTATTACAAGTTGTACACAGAAATCCCCCCATCTCCCTTTCCACACACAACAAAGACACATACATTACTTCACTAGATTACCAGACATTCACACCTTTATTCTGCAAGCAGTAACCTTTACTTCCTTTGCTTCCATCCCTTCCCTCCAACTCACCATCTTCACTCTGGCCTCCTCCATGCTTTCAACAATCAAATTCATTCATCTTAAGCTCCTGCGGTAATGTTCTGTGGTGGAAGCTAATATCAGTCCACTTCCTTACGATAAATAAAGGGAGAATGAACACTGTCTTTTGAAACCTAGTGATGCGCTTTTCGAAACCCAGCAAACTTTTCGGGATAATGTGTAAGAGTTTCATAATTGTTCGCCTTAGAAGTGTAGCGATACTCCTGGCAGCAACTGTACCTTGTAAGAGGCAATAACTTTTTCTCCCTCGTTCCAGCTTATTTTGGTTTTACGTGGCTGCACCAGTCACCTACACCCACTGCCTTAACATGTAATTCCCCCGACACACAAATCTACCGTAACTGTAAGACCCGTATTCTCTTCAAGCAAAGAAGCTCTCTAACACCTTCTCCCAAAAGATTTATTTTGTTCATTACTGTACTCTGCTGTGTTTCATAATACCATCTAGTATCGCCGTATTCTGCATAAATAACGTAACAAAAAATAGACACTAACCACTCTTATCCAAAAATAAATCGCCAAGGAAGAGGTGTTAGGATGCTTCGTTAACCGACGAGAATACGAGCCTTGGGTTAAGACGGTAGCGGGGTAAGGAGTTTTTTTCTACCCACCACAATTCCCTCAAGATGAGAAAATGGTGGAAGTTAAAATGAAGCAATAAACACGGTATCTTACCTGAACTGGATAATTACGAGAGTTACACTTGCTTACTACAAGATGTCCTCCTTATAAACTAAAAATCTTGTGGTTGTAGCAAGATTATACACCACGATGCATCACCATACTGAAAGGGATAAGTGGGTGAAGGATGACAGGATGATAGGGTGAGAACAGAGACAGAAGACGAGGACAGAGACAGAAGACAACGATAGAGGCTGAAGACAAGGACAGGGATAAAACAAGGACAGAGATAGAAGACAAGGACCGACTGAGGACAAGGAAAGATAGAAGACAGGGACAGATAAAGAAGACAAGGGCAAAGAAGACAAGGACCGAGATAGAAAACAAGGACAGAGACAGAACAAGGACAGATAGGAGACAAGGACAGAGACAGAACAAGGACAGATAGGAGACAAGGACAGAGACAGAGAACAAGGACAGAGACAGAAGACAAGGACAGAGACAGAAGACATGGACAGAGACAGAAGACATGGACAGAGACAGAAGACATGGACAGAGACAGAAGACGAAAAGGAGCCAAACGTGAGAAGAGACTAGAATCTATAAGAAATGAAGAAAAAATGGAGAAGAGAATGAGAATCAGTGAGAACGGAGACAGGAATCAGTGACAGACAGAGTGAGGTCAGGGTGAAATTACTTAAGGCTGAGAAAAGAAAACTGACACTAAGAAAGATGTAAAGAGGAAAATCGGTGAAAGAAAAGAAAAACGAAGACCAGATTCACTTTACGTCTGGAACTGGAAAGGTATATCTAATATACTATAGTAGTAGCCGTGTGTGTGTGTGTGTGTGTGTGTGTGTGTGTGTGTGTGTGTGTGTGTGTGTGTGTGTGTGTGTGTTTTAGGCAGCCGAAACTACACATTCAAATCGCACCAAAATTGGCAAAAAAATCGAAAAAAAATTCGCTGATGTGAAAAAACTTTGTACCATCACGATTGAAAAACTTTTACTATATTTAATGAGTGATCACATTTTGACCAAAAAAAAAAAAAAAACGCTGTTCTCGGAGCCCGGCATAGGATCTCCGTAGAACTTTTTGCCCCGAGGTAGAACTAAAATAAACTGCAGCAGTAGCAGTGTGTCTGTGTGTGTACTTCGGACTTGCGTTCAGAAAACTTGGGTTCCATTCCCGAACCTGCAAATAACACGATCAATTGGTTAACTGCAAAAAACCCAAGTGAGAACGTTACACTAGAACAGCACATAAACGCGAGAGCCCTCCGCAGGAGTAAGTGCGAGGGGCCCGAAGGGCCCATGAGCACTTGTCTAGAAAGAAAAAAAGAGGAGATGAATGCATGAAAAAAGAAAATGGGGTATATATAAATTTACGAGACAGAAATAGGTGTAAGGGGATGAGAGATTAAAAAGCGAAGAACAAAAATTTAAAAAAAGGAAAAGGAAAGACTGATGGAAGAAGAGGCGAAGATAAAAGGAGAGATAAAATATGTAAGAATGAGGAGGGTCCGTATTCTCGTCGGTTAAGGAAGCTCCGTAACACCTCCTTCTAAGTGATTTGTTTCACTTTGTACACCTTATTATTCTATTTTTTGCTGTATAAATCCTTCTAACATTGCCATACTCTGCATAAATAACGTTAAAAAGGATACTAACCAGCCATATCCAAAAATAAGTCACCATGGAGGAGATGCTAGGGGCCTCTTTACCAGACGAGAATACCAAGGTCAGAAGCAGGTAAGGTGAGAGTGCGACAGGTCTAGGTCAGAAAATAGATTACTGGGCCTCACGGTGAAACTCCTTCCTTGTGTTGTCTTAGGAGGACAATTTTTGTATTCTGGTGTGTCTTGGAGAGAGAGAGACAGAGAGAGGGAGAGAGAGAGAGAGAGAGAGGCTTCTATAATGCCCATTTATGAATACATGAACGTAAGCCTGAAAGAACCAATGTATAATAGAATGATCAAATGATAACTGGAAAAGGTTTCAAGTATATATTACAAAAATAAATAAATCCATTTCAAAGGTTAAAAAAAATCCAAAAATCTATGTGTATTGGTAGCGTGTGAAAGATTTAGATGGTTCAGTGACCTGTATGATCTCTCTCTCTCTCTCTCTCTGCAAAAGTACAGTCCTTCCTCATCCCTTCCATACCACTCAAGTCTCTATATTTTCTTCATTTCTTTTGTTCTATATTTTGGCTACAATTACTGGAAAGGGCAGGGATGGCATCTGTGTTTTCTCCATGCAAGGATTGGCTACTTGTATACTTCTTGCACCTTAAATTAACATGAATTTTCATCTTTTTGCAGGTTGTTTCATACAAGGTCCACAGAATACCAAGTCAGTCAGCGCTTATGTGGTCGGGACAGTGATGACGACAGTTGGCCTGATGACAGTTGGCCTGATGACAGCTGGCCTGTTCCTCCTCCCTCCCTCTCCTTTTTACCCTCAAATGTTTCTCTTTTATTACTTTTCTTAGTCTGTCCTCTCCACCTTCGTCATTTTCTTTCCCCATCCCATTGTTCCCTTCCATACCTCATTTCCCAACAATTCCCCCATCCCTATCCTTATCCACTCTTCCTTCATTCTCTTCTCTCCTCCATTCATGTATTTCCTTCCATTACTGTGTTCTTTCCTTCCTTCTCTTCCTTTCCCCTCTCACTCTGGTTTCATTCTCATTAATACATACAATATACTGCACTGCACATTTACGAATATCTGTACTTATTAGTTATAAGTGCTGGTTTACATAACTGTGAAAGGTTTGTGTGTGTGTGTGTGTGTGTGTGTGTGTGTGTCTGTGTGTGGTCTTCATTTCTCTTTCCTTCATTCCTCCTTTTCTTTCCCCTCCTCCTTTCCATTCCTTCTTCCTTTATCCTCCATCCTATTCCTTTCCTCTTACACCACTACATCTTACTTTTCGCCTACATGTGGTAATTCCTTTACATACGCCGCATTCCCTTCCTTCCTTACTAATGAGTTTGCCTCACCACCCTTCTTAAATCCCTGCCTTCCCCTGCTCTGTTTCTCAGGGGATCAACTCACACTCACTTAGTGTTCAAAAGTATACCACAACCTTGTTCTTTAATATATATATATATATATATATATATATATATATATATATATAGCATATTAGATTTTTTAATAAATATGCTTTCCTGCATTTATCCCCATACATATGCTTTCCTGTATTTATTCCCATAGCATAGGCATACTATTTTTTGAAATCAACAATCTTAAGCCATAGTAGGCTTGTTAATATATATGCTTTCCTGCATTTATCGCCAGAGCTTAGGTATACTATTTTTTTTAAACAACATTCTTAAGCTATTGTTAAGATCATATTAAGAAAATCTTACTTTTAAATATTACTGAAACAAATGTCATAAAGCTGTACTGTATACATGTCTACACCTGCCTCTTGATGTTGGAAGACACAAAGTTGGTACTTCATCCACCGCTAATTTTTGGATCTTTGCTGGGAATTGAATGCCCAGGAGTTCATATTTTAGATTTAAAGGAATCAGCTTCAAAATGTAAACTACATAAACTTGCATTTTGGGGATTGAAACTGTCTTTTCTCTGACATAGATTAATCCACTTCTTTTTAAGTTCTTCATCTTAAGGAAATGTGTGTAGAGAATAGGCTCTTTTGTGTGAATAGGAAGAACTGCAACCATAAACTGCACAATAATCTGCATTTTTTCGACCTTGAGCATGACCCAATCATTGTAGTGGCCTGGGTCAGACTAAGACAGCAGGCCTAGTGACGTCATGCGCGGCTAGGGACCCGTTTTCGTCCCTTCACGGACTGACCTGGTATTCTCTGGACCTTAGTTTCACGTAGCTCAGTAGCGGAAAAACATGACTCACTGCTTCTCTACTGTTTCCATAGCACTTTTCTGTGACAAATGTCATACTGTAATTTAATCTCTTGTTGCAATTTAGTACTCGAGATGAAGAGATGACAATATTTGACCAGGTGAGTGTGAAATGAGTATAGATGTGTAGTGATGCCACCAGAAGTCACCCTCATGTGCTACACACTCGTTCCAATCCACAGGAGATGGTTGAAGGTTCTTCAGTAATGTACTGCTACTACAAGCATATGCCCGTCACCTACCCTTAAATCTTCTGAACTAAAGTATTATGAGATACAAGGTCTGTTCACTTAGTTTTCCTGCGCACATTTCGTGTCTCCAGCTGGAATCTCGGGGGAACAGGGTTACCATACAGAGAATAAAAGTAGCTTAAAGTGGTTGGGTAACTGTGGCAAATGAAAGCAGTTGGAGGATTATTATGTCGCCCTTTCCAACATTGTAATAAAATTATTTTTTGTTGTTGATCCCACTACTGTTAGTAACTACGTCCCAGTTTTTTTTTTTTTTTTTTTATTCATTGCCAGACGCCATGTATCCCAAACGGGGTGGACAAGGGCTTAGTGTTAATTGTTTTACAGGGAGGGGCACTAATCCTCCACCAACCCCACTTGACACATAGGGATGCCAGCAGCATCTGGTGTTCCCAGGCGGTCACCCATCCAAGTACTAACCAGACCCAACGTTGCTTAACTTAGCTGATCGGACGGGAAGCGGTGTACTCAACGTGGTATGGTTTACTGACTCATTATAAGCAGAGTAGGGTATATGAAGTAACATAACTGAATTCATCACTATTTGTATCCCTCTTATCTTTTCCATAATGTTGGTGGTCCTATAGCAGTACTATACGTCCATTAGTTGTAATGCTTTTCATTATCACCATCGTTACTATCAACATAAACCTCATCATCATCGTCATGATCATCACTGTCATTACCACAGCTCCCTCGACGTCTATGAAGTACATTATCACAGCTCCCTCGATTTCTATGAAGTACATCACCACAGCTCCCTCGACTTCTATGAAGTACATTACTACAGCTCCCTCGACTTCTATGAAGTACATTACCACAGCTCCCTCGACTTCTATGAAGTACATTACTACAGCTCCCTCGATTTCTATGAAGTACATCTCCTTTTCACACACGTATTTCAGACAAATAAGTCTGCGCTGAACAATATAAACACAGAGTATTTTCATATTCATTATCTCCATGATCACTATCCACTACAGTCATCATCATCACCACCAATATAACACCATCATCATGATCATCATCGCTTGTGCATCATTATAGTGATTCCCGAGCTTCCATTTTCTCTCTCTCTCTCTCTCTCTCTCTCTCTCTCTCTCTCCACACACACACACACACACACACACACACACACACACATACACGCAGTAACTTTAATCCCAGTTGAACCACTGCCTGACTCTATGCTCCACATTTTTTCCCCTCAGTCTTTTGTGGATTTCCATGCATACTAAATTCAACCACACAGCCTAACAAAGAACACCAAAAATAGGATCTTTTCTTGCTCTCTGATGACACCACATTTTCGCACAGTTCCTGTCAGGTTTCGCCTCTCACGTACTGTACTCTAAAATTAATTACCAAAGCCTGTTCACTTCTCCCTATTTTATCTCTGGATTCACAGACGCTTAACGTTAAGCATGGATCATGGATCAAGATGGTGCTGGCTTCCACTACTTGCTAACGAAGTTCCAAGGCATTGTATCTGAGATCAAAGTGAAGGCAGGTGTTTTCAGTGGTAATCATATTCGCCTTATACTCAATGATCAGGATTTTGGAAAGAGGCTATCTGAGCTGAAAAGGGCTGCTTCGGAGAGCTTCGTGCTTTTTACCCAGAATTACCAACGAAATTTCAGAGCACCGATTTATGAGGAGCTTGTGGACAAGATGTTGAAGAGTTACAATGCACTCGGTGCTTGAATGTCACTCAAGTTACATTTCTTCCATTCTCATTTGGACTTCTTTCCATTTAATCTTTGCGATCTCAGTGGTGAACATGGCGAAAAGTTTCACCATGAAATTGCCATATTGGAGAGCCGATATCAAGGATGATTCAGTCCAAACATGAGCGACTATTGTTGGACTTTACAGCGTGAAAATAATTGCACCTACAAACTCAAAAGCAAAGTACGGAAGCACTTCTAATGTGCAATGGTCTTGTAATAATGTTTTGTATATAACATGTTTGTGCTTAATATGTGCTATGAATAAAAACTTTAAGTTTATTTATTTATTTATTTTTTTTGTGACAATATATTGTCTTATTGACACTTGTTTAAAGAATTTGCATGCCTCAAGGAATTTTCCCACACTTACGATGTACCACGTCAAGGTTACGGGATAACCAAATTACAGGGTCATATTAGAAATCAGGTATACAAAATTAGTTAGAAATTGTCGAGAGTAAGTTAGGAACATTTAGGCTTTTGGCCAGTGTAATTATGCCATCTGTATTCTTTCTCATCTCACCTATAATTATGCCATCTGCATTCTTCCTCAACTATAACTATGCCATCTGTGTATCACCAGTCAATCAAAGCAGCCTTTCGTAAAACCATGAATTTAGTAAGATCGTGGGGTTTCGACCTGGGAACAAAGGTTTATGTAATCCCACAACTGAATACACCAAGGACAATAATCACATAAAACAATGAGCTAACATACGAAGTAGGATAAATTATAACAAGACAGTACCATAACACACCTGAGGGGTAAGGAACACATTCACAAAGCTAATGTCTTGCAACAGATCACAATATTAAAATGGAAAAATGTTATGTATGATAAGAGTGCATCAAAATCATCATGAATAAAGTACTCACGAGCATTGCCTCCCCAAATGATGACTGGTGAAATAATGAGAAATGGGTGCTCTCCGAATCCGAACAGTCACTTACCAGCACCAATCTAAGACTGCCCCAGGCCCAGACACCACTCAAATCAGAACCAAAGGAGCGGGAAGCAGAAGTACCCATAATTCCCGAGAAACAATGGAGACACAAAAAGGGTATACACCACTTATGTACAGCAATTTATATATGTACAGTGCATACTCTGGTATATAATAATACATACGATAATATACAATGATATATTTACAGCACAAAGAACTGAAGGTAAATATATACAAATTTAAACGCATAAAATGAAATATCTAAACCATGCAACATAAGCATATCTTCAAACAAGCACAACACCACTTACAGTATATGTATACAGCAATTTATATATGCAAAGAGCATACTCTGGTATAGAATGCATACGAAAATATACATATATATTTTTTTTTATGCAAGGAAGAAGGAACCAAAGGCCGGAGCCCGCAAACCGTTCCTTCCAAGAAAAAACAAAAATAATACAAAAAGAGAGCCAAAGTCAAGAACTATTCATCTCGAGATGCCTGGACACACTGCGTTTAAAAGACTGGAGATCTGGGAAGTAGGAAAATACAGACACAGGAAGACAGTTTCAGATGTTGACCTGTTACTATAAATGAAACACTGGGAATACATGGTTAACTCTTGCATTGGAGAGTTGGACAGAAAAAGAGATGAGAATTTGTTGCTAGGCGGGTAGTTGCTACGCACCCGTCAGTAGAAGATGTGGAGGGATGCAAGCATACAGTTCCAGAAGAGCAGTGACCATTGATGTAGCGATAGGAAAGAGATAAAGATGCAACAGTGCGTTGAAGAGACAGAGGTTGAAGGAGCCAGTAAGAGGAGGAGAGTTGGTGAGACAAAAAGCTGACTCAACCCTATTGAGAAGAGCTGTATGTGGGGAGCCTCCCCACACATGAGAGTTTACTCCAAACAGGGGCGAATAAAACCCGTGTATAAAGTCAACAACTATGCAGGGGTAAAGAAAGCACGGAGTCGGCTTAGCACACCTAATCTCTTGGAAGCAGATTTTACAAGAGATGCAACATGATTTTTCCAAGATAAGTCCCGAGTGAATGAAACCCCAAGCATGTTCAAGGATGATGCAGGATTGAGCTGGATATTATTAAACCTTAGAGGGTACTCATATGGAAGATTGTGTCGGATTGATAGGTGTAAACACTGAGTTTCTGATGCATTAAAAACAACAACATTGTTTTCCCTCAGCCAGAGACACGAGCCAGGCCAGACATTAGGTGTGCCATAGCCTCATCCCTTGTTTGCTGAAGTAACTGCCGAGATGGACGTTGTGGGAATTGAATGGAAAAGTGAAGGGTGGAATCATCAGCCTACGAGTGGATAGGGTTAGATGTACAGCTTAGAAGGTCATTGATGAATAAAAGAAAGAGAGTTGGTGATAGGACAGAGCCCTGAGGAACACCACTATTGATAGATCTAGGAGAAGAACGATGGCCGTCTACAACAGCGACTATAGAACGACCAGAAAGGAAGTTACTGATGAAGGCACAGATAGAATGATAGAAACCGTAAGTGGGCAGTTTGGAAATTAAAGATTTATGCCAGACTCGATCTAAAGCCTTTGAGATGTCCAGTGCGATGGCAAAGCTTTCCCCAAAGTCCCAAAAGGAGGATGACCAGGAGTCTGAAAGGTAGGTGAGAAGCTCGGCATTGGAACGTCCCTGACGGAACCCATACTGATGATCAGAAAGAAGGTTGTTACAGAAAAGATGCTTTAAAATTCTTCTATTAAAATTGACTCGACAGTTTTGAAACAAAAGGCTGTTAGAGCAATTGGACGATGGTTAGAGGGTTGGGAACGATCATCCTTCTTTGGGACTGACCCTGAATGAGAGCAAACTTCCAGCAAGAAGGAAAGGTACAAGTTGACAGACAAAGGCAGAAAACGTTTACCTAGGCAGGGTGTAAGTACTGAAGCACAGTTACTGAGGACTGCAACAGGAAGAGGGACTCCATCAGGCCCATATGACTTGTTAGTATTAAGGCCAGTGATGACAGAAAGAAATACATCAGCTGAAGCAATTTTAATGTGAGCCATGAAGAAGTCAGATGGGGGGAAGTGATGGAGGAAGCAGCACAGGAACCGTCTAAGGGTGGAATTGGAGGGAGTAAAAGTCCGAGCGATGAGATCTGATTTACAGTATCAGTAGAAGAAATAGCTACAGAGCCATCGAAGAGAAAAGAGGAGGGAAGGATTGATTGAGGTAAAGTTGTTAGCAAGGTTTTTGGCAAAGGTGCCAAAAGAAGTGGGAAGAATTCGAGTTGGAGAATTGAGAGCACTTAGTACGGATGAAATTATTTTTAGGAGTGCGAAGAACAGACTTAGCACAATTCCAGACTGAAACATAAACAAGATGTGATTCAGGGGTGGGTTGGCTCTGGTACCTTTGTGAAGGCCCTCTCCTTGTTGCGGACAGCATTAGAACAAGCGTGATTAAACAAGGGCTTTCTTGAATTAGTCAAAGGATATGAGGAAAGAATGTATGCTTCCATGCCCAAGAGAATAACCTCCATAATGCTCAAGGCACACTCAGATGGCTCCCGGCCGTGGAAAAAATAATCATTCCAGGGAAAATCAAAGAAGCACTGCCTAAGGGCCTCCCAAATCTGCAGCTCCAAAGTGCCACAGACGACGTTTCTTTGGAGGGTCCACAGGCTGTTTCCGGAGTGATAGGACAGGTTATGATAATAAAGGTTGTGATCGGGAGGGAGCCCAACGGATAGGAAAGATTACAGAGTGTAAGCAGGAAGGACTAGTTGTAAGGAGCAGAGGTCAAGTATGTTGGAGCTCTCTCAAAGACGGTCACGGACAGCGGTGGGGTGCTGTACAAGCTACTCTAGGTCATTAAGGATAGAGAAGAGATGTAGGCTTGTTCCCCAGGCGAATCAGTGAAAGAAGAGGAGAACCAAAGGTGGTGGTGAACATTGAAATCTCCTAGAATGGAGATTTCAGAGAAAGGAGAAATGGATAGAATGTGTTCCATCGTAGAAATGAATGATAGTAAAAGAATTTTTGATAGTCAGATTAGGAGATAAATAAACAGTGCAGATATATTTGATACGAGAACGACAAGAAAGCCCGAAACCAGAGAGTAGAAGATTCAGAAGAATTAAGTTCAGAGACATGAAAGCAAGATATATCATTGTATACATATACACAACAACCACCTTTGGTTTTGAAAAGAGTATAGATAAAGTAGGAGGAAACAGAAAAGGGTTTGCTGTCAGTTGCCTCAGACAGCTGAGTCTCTGTCAAGAAGAGGTAAGGTTTAGTGGAGAAGAGGTGGTGTTCGACAGAGAGAAAGTTTGAGGAAAGGCCGCAAATGTTGCAGCCATGAAGAAGAAGTGAGTCAGACAGTGGGTCCATGCATCTTTCTGAGTAGTCACCAGGAGAGGGGCTGATGGTGAGGGATTTTGTGCCCCACTCCCGTTGGGACTCCGAGGCCTGTTTTGCAGAATCCATTTTACTTTTAATTTTGAGAAACAAGTGCTTCAATTATTATGTACTGTTGCATGTAGTTTGGTGGTAACAGTTAGAGAAACTTGTATTGAAGATCATGCTGCCCTACTCTCTGTGCTACTGAGACACCGAAAAAGTTCAGCAAAGTTGGATGGTCAGGGGTGAGTCCCGAGGGCTGATGAAAAGGAAGCTCCAGCTCTCCCTGTCATCAGCTTTCCATCCACAGCAGAATACTGCCCTGCTCAACTGGTGCTACAGGTAAATATACACATTTAACTTAAACACATATAAGAGAATATCCAAAACAAGTAACAAGCATATCTTCAAACAAGCGCACAAAACAAATGAAATTCAATACGTTAATACTGAAAAATCCGAAATACAATCTGTATTCTTCACTCTTCTCAGCTATAAATCTTAACTAAAATTGTCCCCTACTACGTCCTCCAAAGAAATAAATAGATAAATAAATAAATAAAATAGATATACAGACCATGAGCTTCAGTCACGTAAAAATTTCAGTCAAGCTGTGGCTGGTGTGAGAGGTGCAGCTGTCCAAACATTAATATGATTTGTGGCTGAATTTGCATAGCCTGCCTGTTTGACTATGATCTGGAGAGAGAGAGAGAGAGAGAGAGAGAGAGAGAGAGAGAGAGAGAGAGAGAGGTATGGGATGACGAAAAGAAGCTGGGTGGTGGATGAAGAGTTTCAAGGGAACAAATTTGCCACCTCACGTGCGTTGTACAGGAACTGAACCCCTTCAACCAGGTAATATATTAATATATTTTACTTTTGCTGCTTGCAGACCACTGTGCTCAAATTAGCGAAGGTAAGGGTTGATGAAGGCTGTATCTAACCCATCCACTTTGTAAAGTCTCTCCTAAGTTTAAGATAATTGTCTGGAGAACGAAGGAGGTAACTTGAAAAGAGGACATCAATGAAGGAATTCAATTTTACCTCTTATATATCTGTATCATATAATTTTCTTTCGGTCGTCTTCTTGTCACTGTCCTATTTTCCTTCCCCCATTTTCCTTCTTCTGGTTCTTTTAGCTATAGCAGACGCGTTTTGAGTATTAAGTTGAGGTTAACACATTGAACAGTTGTGCCCAGGGCGCTAAGTAAAGAACTCAGTTAACACTACAGCTGTTGTCGTCGAATTTAAGGTATTTCATTTAGACAAACTCTACACGAGTCTCTCTCTCTCTCTCTCTCTCTCTCTCTCTCTCTCTCTCTCTCTCTCTCTCTCTCTCTCTCTCCCTATATATAGTGTGTAGCAGAGTCTACACCAATGGGGATAATTGATTTACAACGTTAGTTACGCATGACGACTGCAGTGCTCATGCGTATATTCATCAATAATTTCAAATAGGTTAATATTTTTGCCTCATTAACACTGGCGATTTTAGTCAGTGTTCTCTTATGTCATCATGAAATGTGTCATTTTGAGAAGATTTGTGGCACGATGTGGTGTGTCACAGAGATATCCGATTATTTCACGTTCACCCTTCCGGTACAATTGCGTCTGTTATGTTTAATTGTTCCAGCTGCCAGATTATTGTTATTATTATTATTATTATTATTATTATTATTAGCGAAGAGATAACTAGAGGTTCATTATGTTTCTTGTATTAATACCAGTAAAGTCAGCTGTGTGAGCCCGTGACGAGGCGGTGAACGCCATGTTATCACACTTTCCCTAAGATTATAGGTGGAATCTCCGATATTTAGTTGTTGAATCTGATGCCCAAAACACAGTGTTAGGCCGGACAACCTTTTTAAAGTCTGATTTCATAACTAGGAAACATTCACTGATTAGAACCGAACATTGCCTTGGAAAACTCTAGATTCCAAGTGGTTCCTACGCCTTAATGGGCTTGTCACTGACAAAGTTTTTATCGGGAGAGCGTAGTGAGTAAGAGTTTGCACAACGCCGCTATCTCCACCTAGTATGTTTGTGTGTGTGCGTGTGTGTGTGTGTGTGTGTGTGTGTGTGTGTGTGTGTGTGTGTGTGTGTGTGTGTGTGTGTGTGTGTGTGTGTGTGTGTGTGTGTGCAATATTTTCCGGAAATATTAAAATCTAGAATACTTATTGTTTGGATAGAATATTAAATCAGTTTCGACTCGTAATGCATTCAGCGACATCACAGACACTGAAATATAATTAATAAAACCAACTTTCAGCAAAAGAAATTTCATTCACGGATGTGTGGCTGAGAAAAAAAAAAAGTTTTTCATTCCGACAGAAAAATTTTCATTTTTCCTGCTACGCTCCACGAAGGATTTGAATAACGAATGCTTTTAGTAATAATATATATTTCTTCGGCACTACAAAAAAATGAATGTGGATGGCAGTTACTTAAAAATTATATTTGAGAGAGAGAGAGAGAGAGAGAGAGAGATTCATGCAAGGATTAGGCTGATGTAAAACAAGAGCAATCAATAAATGTGTCTTGTTTCCAAGAGTCTTCCATTTTCTTGTGCCTTAATTTCTAGTGTATATCCTACTGTCTATTATCTAGTGTCTTCATTTCCCAATGTGTACACCTCCTATCGGCTATTTCCTAATGTCTGTTTCCTCATGTATTTATTTTTTAGTGTCTATTCCCTCGTGTCTTTATTTCCTAGTTTCTGTTTCTTCGTCATTTTATTTCCTAGTGTCTATTTCTTCGTGACTTTATTTCCTTGTGTCTATTTCCTCGTGACTTTATTTCCTTGTGTCTATTTCCTCGTGACTTTATTTCCTTGTGTCTATTTCCTCGTGACTTTATTTCCTTGTGTCTATTTCCTCGTGACTTTATTTCCTTGTGTCTATTTCCTCGTGACTTTATTTCCTTGTGTCTATTTCCTCGTGACTATTTCTTAGTGTTTGTTTCCTCGTGACTTTATTTCCTAGTCTCTATTTCCTCGTGACTTTCTTTCCTTGTAACTATTTCCTCGTGACTGTCTTTCCTGGTGTCTTTTTCCTCGTGACTTTATATTCTAATGTTGTACTGCCTGAACGGAAGACGGAACATTCTGAAATATTATCGTACTGGGTTCTGATTACTAGTTATTAATTTCCGTTCCTGAAAATATAATAACATGGCTTGTGTGTGTGTGTGTGTGTGTGTGTGTGTGTGTGTGTGTGTGTGTGTGTGTGTGTGTGTGTGTGTGTGTGTGTGTGTGTGTGTGTGTGTGTGACGGCGTGGAGAGGAGGCTGAAGGTCTCCAACATCTCGATTTAACAGGCAATCGCGACTAATTACCTGGCAATTAAGAACCACTGAACTGTTATGAGCTACCAGGAAGTGGACGCCTCACTAACTGTTGG
>NC_137034.1:13357750-13410250 GCF_032717465.1 Coenobita brevimanus
AGGATGGTCTGTAAATAGCGCTTCACTAGAAACTCAAACAGCAGTATCTTTTGTCTCAGTCAGCTCTACTCATTTAACTCTAACTTGTCAGAGATTAATCGTTCATTTGCTGCGTATTTCACATAGCCCAGTGGCACAGACATACAATGCCACAGATCTGCTGCCTTTCCATGACACTTCTTCGTGATTAGCATCATATTGTAATGTTAATCATTTTGTTAAAACTTAGCATTCAAGATGAAGAGATGGTAGTTTTAGGCTAAGTTAGAGTAAAAAGAGTACAGTGTGGGTCTGGCTGTGGCATTTGGAGGAGGAAATGAATAAATAATGCAGGGTAGATACTGATAACACTGAGCCGTCCCTACCGCACTTGAGAATTCTGCAGAGGGGGGGGGGAGGGGGGAGTGCGGCATTATATCAGGATCACTTTGTATATATTTTTATAACTCGTGGTGTTTGGTAGAGGGATTATTTCTTGGTCATGTCTTCATACTGAGTACAGTTTTCAGGAACGGAACCTTTGACTCAGTGATGTGAGGCTGACTTGGCACTGACACAGAAGCCTAGATACAGTATTATGGAAAAAAAAAAAAAAAAAAAAAAAAAAAAAAAAAAAAAAAGAGTTACAGCATCATCTTTCCTTCAGTTACATCCGTCATTCAGTGTAAGGAAAGTGAAATGGGCTGTAGCCGTAGCGCTCCTAGTGGTGAGGTCATGAACTACGTGAAGGCAGCGTCCCTAGTGGCCAGTAATGTATACGGCACAGTAACAGCGGCTATTACTGAAGTTGATGGAGGGAAGGGAGGAGGATGACGAGGACGAAGGAAGTTTTAGGGGAGAATGGCAAAGTTTAAACATGGGCAGCGCTACGCTGTTGCAACTCTCCATCTGACCAAGCACGTAGGGTATCCACCACTTCCCTGCACACCTAACCAAGGGCATAACGGCTCTCCCCTCCCCCCCAATCTTTTCTTTTAAAGGTGGACCCCTTTGAGAACGCCTTGACACATAACCTGGGCCCTTCAAATTCCTTGCGCAGGTTGCTTTGAAATCTTTGGAAAAATTACTTATATTTTACTTTATCATTAAAAAAGAAAGCTAATTATGACGCAGCAACCTACCTAGCAAAATGCACCAGTTCACTATAAGACACATGGCTATGTGAAATTTCATGGCTCTATGGTGAATACTGTCTGAGTTCTGGCCCCGAAACGAAATCTCTGCGCCAGCCAGTCTGCTGCTGCCCTGCCGCCAAACTACTACAGACGGACACCTATTGATCCCAGTGAAGACAACAACCTCCCCCGACTCGTCAAATGGAAGGTAAAAAGACGAGATGAGAGAGGATGAGAGGAGTGTTGACAAAGGATGTTAAGAACAGGACACTGAGGAGAGTGAAGAAAAGATCTTAACTATTTCACATTTTTACCAGAAGGAGAGGTGTAGCAGAGATCAGAACATACACGCTAATGGAGGGCACAAAGAAACAAGACATTCGAGAAGAGTGAAATCTGGAAGCGAGGAAGCAGAGAGCAAGGTAGAAAGAAACAGATGGGATGTGAGAGAGAGAGAAATTTTGAATAAATTAGGAGAGGAGCAGATGAGAAGAACTTACAGTCGAAAAAGCAGGTTGGGGGACATCAATTGAGGGGAGAAATATCAGTGAGAGGTGTATGCAAGTGGACTGAGAAATCAGTGATGCTGAGAGAGTGTTTGAGGGACAACAGAAATTCCATGTGAACCCCAGAACCCCAATTTATCCTTGGTAGCTGTCTTGCAGTCGAGAACACTTGGCACCCTCTGAGATTCACACTGTATAAAGGTACTTAACAAACCTCACACATTACTGACAAAGTAGATGATTGGTGCGCTGAATGAAACAAAATTAGAAATGTCTGTATCCTGGCGAATTCTGGGTGAGCAAAGATCTCTCAAGTCATTCACAAAGCTCATGTTGTCTTTCCTGATTTTCTTTGCACGGACTTTGGAAACCAGTCAGGTGAATCTGCAACAACTTGACACTAATGACTTATATGGCCAAGTATCTGTGTCATCAGTACTGGATACTGCTAACTACAGAGGTGTGCTCAAGCAAAGCTAAAAAGGACTGGACCCTATGTCCCGTTGCCCTACCGGTTACAAAGTGCCTTCTTGTAAAACGTCGTCAGGTAGTTCAAGTTATAACCGGCGAGAGGCGTGGTAACCCCCTACAACTGAAAGATTCATGTATATCATCACCGTCTTCTTCTTCTTCTTCTTCTTCCCCTCCTCCTCCTCCTCCTCCTCCTCCTTCCTCATCTTTTCCCTCGTCTGAGCGCCAGATCCCTAGATTTGCTGTGCACATCACTAGAGCTTACTATTGTTTATCAAAGTCCATGGATAATTGACTGTACGCCCTGCCAGTATCGAGTTCAGTAATGGATTAGCACTTATAATTTACACTGATAAGTCCTGTTTGTGTACAGTTCTGTATGAAAAATATTTACAACTGGCGAAATACAGTGAGAAAATTGTTTTACTTGTGCGTGTTTTAGCTGGTTTTATTTTTGTGCTATGTATTTGTCAGACTCTGGCAACATACTTGTGTAAGTTGTGTGTCTCTCTGTACAGTCCTGAGGGTGGACTAGTACTGGATGACGGTGGTTGGGAATTTGAGATACAATTACTTACGTTATGTGATCATATAATCTTCATAAAGACATTCATCATAGTTTGGTAGGCGAGGGTCCCTGCTGGTTTTCTAACTCCCTGTGACTCTTTGTAATACCTGTGAGATAAACGTTGCTAATAAGATTTGCAGGATATGCTTTGTGTATTGAGTATGGCTGGAATAATGTTTGTTGAAAATATGTCTTTCGTGATGCACTGAAAGGAGGTACACTACTGACACATTATTGTTGTACATTTCAGTGTGTGGTGGATCTGGCCGTCATTTTCATTTCTGGTGGTGGAAGAGTTAATTCAGCTGATCTAATGGTAAGGTATAATTATGCAATGACTTTGGCGGTGTTGGGGGTCAGTCGGTGGTTATGGTTGTAACAATGGTACCAGTGTTGTGTCAGTAGCTAAGGCATGTCAGGTGGTGTCAGTCCTGCGTTACTGGTGTGTCAGTGCTGTAGTGGTGTGTCAGAGACATGTTGCACTACAACGACTGCAGCAGCACAGCGCAGGCATTTTTAAAAAGTACTTTTGGTGAAATGAATAGTCCATTAAGAGATATCTCACAAAAATAGGAAGTAATAGCCCGTGAAAATTGAATATCCTTCACTCGGGTTCCAATATAAAGGTTTTACATTTTCACAGAGAAAGAAATTAATACGATGTTTTTTGTTCATTCCTTTGTTGAAGTGAATATATATATATATATATATATATATATATATATATATATATATATATATATATATATATATATATATATATATATATATATATATATATATATATATATATATTTAAAGTGGTAAGTCGGGTTGCTCACCATCCACTCACTCGATGTCTTGCTGCATGGGGTGTCTGCCCTTTCCTCCTTTCCATCCTTCCTCTTCCGCCTTTCTTTCCTTCACTCTTTCCTCTCTCTTCTGCCTACGGGTGAGTTTACACCCCCTCTTCTTTCCTCTTCCTTCTGCCTCTGGGTAACTCTACACTGAGTGACAAGCCAAATAGTTTCCTGTACACCAGGAAACCATTTACCACTCTAGGTGGTAGTCATATAACCAAATTATGGCGTCTGGTGGTTTATTGAGTAATTAAGATGCTCCAATCAGATTAAGCCAGTGTAGGTTTATATCCAAAGGGTGGTTGAGATTTAATGCTGGCGTAATGCCACCCAGGGATGAGTGAGCCTAGTCACTCTCATCTTAAATGTCGGGACCAGCTTGCCTAGTCTTGGGTTCCTATGCTCCTCATGGAACGACATAGGATTGGATGGTGGATGGATGGACGCATATGTATGTATCTATCTATCTATCTGTCTATGTGTATATATATATAGGGACATGATTTAAGGGCTGGTTTGGAGGGGTTAATACGCTGTATCAGCATAGGTTCAGGTTTCATCCTTACAGTGTTAGTCATGATGACCTTATGAGAGAAAATGGTCTCCCTCATAATTAATCTTTTGCGTCACCACAGCTGCAGCTCCAAAACGGTTCAGAATAGAGCCCATATTGATTTAGTATTTTTGACTCAAAGTCTTCCTCAGAATTACGTGAAGGTAACGTAGTAAGTTCAGGAACACACACACAACCCCCCCCCCATACACACAAATAAATAGTTTGATAAACAGATAGATTGATTGATTGACAGGTAGGAAGGCGGAGAAGGAAAAAATTCGAAGAAGATATCACTGATAAGAAAGGCGACATATAAGATGGGGACTGATGACGGAAAATGAAAGACAAGTGGATTATGTGAGTAGTAGAAATGACGTCAGTGGAAATGTTACCTGGGGAAGGAGGAGATAGGAGGAGAAAGAAAAATAAATGAGTGAACTCGGGATATATTGAAAGGAGGGAGGCGGAAGATTGAAAAAGAAGGAGGAAGGCAGGGAGGAGAGACAAGCGGGTGTGTAAAATAAGAGGAAAATAGAAATGGAGAAAAGATGGAAGTTAAAGGAAGGAAAATAATGCCTAAAGGGTGGAAGGCTTATAATTATTTTACGTCATTATGGTATGTGTAATTCTTACCACACAGGCAACGTAATTAAACCCACAGTGGCGAAGCAAGATCGGGTGTTCTGTTTATCTCAGGTATGTGTGTGTGTGTGTGTGTGTGTGTGTGTGTGTGTGTGTGTGTGTGTGTGTGTGTGTGTGTGTGTGTGTGTGTGTGTGTGTGTGTACGGAATGACTCGCAAAGCTTCTATCCGATTTTAGCTAAACTGTGGGGAAGGGTTGATAGCCAATGAGTAGACTTTTTTTTTTTTTTCGAACAAGATGTCAGAGGTTAAGGTCAAAGGTCACCTTGTTAAGTTAACTTAACGATTTCTTTTTATCTGATTTATGCAAACTTGCAGGAGGCAAGAACGAATGGGAGAGATTTTGAGAACAATCCATCAAAGCCCAAGGTCGCAGGTCAAGGATGAACTTCGGCCTGTGTGTATGTCTTAAGAAAATAACAGAAAGTTTTTATCCAATTTTGGCCCAATTTAGTGGATGTGTTGAGGATCAGCCAAGGAATTGGCAGTCACATTTTAAAGTAATAGGTCAAGGTCAGGGTCATATGACAAGATTAACTTCAGTTTTAATCTAATTTAGACCAAGTTTGTTGAAGGGTTCATGAAAGGGAAAGATCAATGGAATACAGTTTTGAGGACAATAAACCAATGATTTCGCGGGAAAAGGTCGGTGGTGAAGGTCAGATGAATAGGTCAAGGGTCAAGGTCACAGGAACAAGTCAACACAAACAGGGTTGATAAGATTATGACCTAATTTGGTGGAAGGGTTAAGGGTCAGGCAAGAATGAAGTAATTCGATTATAAGGGCAGTCGTTTGAATGTCAAGGTCACAGGGCGAAGTCAGATGTTCGACCCTTAGGCCCAGTGGTGGGGACAGGTACTGCAGCCTACCGGTGATCCTTCTTGTTCATAAGCTTGTTTACTTTTTGGATTACTTCTCTTCCCAATTTGGTTAAAAATAAACTCCAGTAACATTTCAGTTTGGCGACGTAGTGGGTTTATATTTTATTCATATTCCCCAAGGTGACATCATAAAGCCTAGCAGAGACCTCTAAAAGTAAAACTGCAGCATAATAAAAATAATAATGGAAGGAAGAGTATAACTTATGTATTACATGCTAATATGTTTCACAGCTTCTACCTTAATACATTGCAAAGGGGAAACATACACTGATTAGAAATCAAAATGAAGATTGCGGTAATTTGTCACTGTAAACGATATGGTAAGCAGAGGGGAAGTGGAGAGGCGATTATGGTGGCAGGGACGGGAGAGGGAGAGGAGGGATGAGGAGAAAAGCATAAAAAGAGAAGAAGAAAAACTCGGGAGGAAAGTGGTGTGTGTGTGTGTGTGTGTGTGTGTGTGTGTGTGTGTGTGTGTGTGTTCAACATATATACCTAAATAAACACAAAACAACTACACTCGATTGTCCAGGCAACTCAAAGTGAACAAAGTCTGAATTTGCCCATCCGTTTTTGTTCAGTTTATACAGGAAAGAACAACTAATCGTTGGGTTCCAGGATTTAGTTCTTCCTTCTCTGCATAAAAATATTAATGCGACAAACACAATAGATGCTGACAAATTTGGACCTTACCCTGTGACCGTGACCTTTGATTGTTTTCAGAATATGAGATAATCCTTTCATCATTGACTGATCCTGAACCTGTCCACCAAGTTTAGTCTAAATCGGATAAAAATTGTTTGAGCTATTTGTTAACACACACCCATTCTTTCTTTTCTTCTTTCTTTTTTTCTCTTTTCTTTCTTGCTTCATCTCTCTGATTCTTTTTCTTTACATTTTTTTCCTTTCTTTCTTTTCTTTCTTCTTTCCTTCTCTTCATTTCTCTCTTTCTTTCTCCTCTTTTTCACTTTCTTTCCTGCTCTTCTTTCTTTCTTTCATTTTTCCTGTTCTCTTTCTTTCTCTAAATTCTTTCCTTATTTTTCTATCATTCCTGATATACTTTCTTTCATTTTCTATTGTTCTCTTTGTCTACTTTATTCCTCTTCCTTCTTTTTCTGTTTCTTTCCTTCTTGGTCTTCTTCCTTTCTTTCATTTTCCTCGTTCTCCTTGTTTCTTTGCTTTTTTTCTTCTTTCTTTGTTTCTTTCTTGATTTGTCTGCAGGCTTAATATAACACAATACTGTATGTAACTATATAGCTATAGGTAACAATATGTAGAACAGGTAGTTGTGTCTGAGTTCTCCAGGAAGAGTTACAGAACACATCCTCTTACCTAGACGAACCAGGAATGTCAATTCACACAATGTATATCCACAACCTTTGTTGTCCCAGATCATCAAGAATCTTTAATCATATGATGTATCTCAAACTTCCTCATAGTCCAGACGAACAAGAATTTCATGATGTATTCAAACACGTGGAGTAACCAGCGCTAGGCAGTTTGTCCACGTGATAGGAAATTTGCTAGACATACACATACTCTCCACGCTGTATATAATGTCGCAGAGATTCCCTTCAGATCAGAGAGAAAGGGGAGAGACAGGCTAGAGAGGTCTGACGTTAGGATCATGCTCTACTAAACTGTAACTCAATTTTTATAACTGTGTGCAATAAACTTTGTAACCCAAGAGTGCTGCAACTCACCACGTTGACACTACGTCTCACTATTTTATTCTGGCTGAACTTAACGATCCATAATCGATTGCCGTATCTCCCTACAAGAACTTAAGACCACACTATCGAGATTGGCGAACAGCAGTAGTAACGAACTAACTACGGTAAACTATGCCAGTCGAGACTGGTGGCGAGCGGCGAAAACGAACCACAATCAAGCTATGGATTTAGAGTTTATACTACGATGTCTCCCTCACTCTGTTCACAGAGAGTGGCGGCGAGCTGTAAATGAAGCCGATTAATGTCTCAATCACGCAATCTACGACTACACTCAATTTGGTGACTTCACGCAATCAAACAAAAAACAAACAAGCAAAGCAGAGAGAGAGAGAGAGGGATGGCGTTGCATCAACACAGCTTAACTTCGTCCCTAATCGCTCCTAAACCACAACTCCACGATTACGAGAAACATTATCAACGATAAACTACGTCGATCAACAACTCTACAAGCCTGCAAGTTAATATCAATGAGTAAGGAAAATCAAACACTACAAGTTAAGAAGACGAAGAAGTGAACAAGGAAAGTGAGAAAGGAGGAAGTGCATCTGTGTGCTGACCCAGCGTCAGCACATTTTCGCCCTCCTTGAACCTCCACCACCCTCCACCACGACCCCCACCTTTTTCATCCCCAACAATCCCCACCATCTTCTTCCCCACCATCACTACCACAGTGAGGCAAGCAGCTCAGCATTGTCATCATTTGCTTAAGTCGTCATAACCCGTCAATCAGTCCGAGTGCCTGACAACACCAGCCTGCCATCCTGCATCTGCCTGCCTGCCAGCCTGTCTGCCTACACTAGCAACGACACCGAGTGCTGACTCTGTCATACCAGGACCTGACCTACCTAAACCAAACCCTAAGTGACGTGTGTGACATCTGACCTCCACCACCAGGAAGAGGAGAGCGAGTGTCTTGACCCCAGATAATCAACATTCAACAAACACCTACTATCTCCACTGCTATTCTAGTGAGTTGATTTATTCTAACCAAGGTTGTATTAGTTAACACTTCACCAATTACATAACTATCCATAAAATACTATCACCTGGTTAACGAACCAAGAAATATATATATATATATATATATATATATATATATATATATATATATATATATATGTATATATATATATATATATATATATTGTTACGGAACAGAGAGAGATAATAAACACTTCAAGTGAGAATACTAAAATCACTACTGTCCCGCAACGTTCCAGGTTCAAAACAAATGACTTAGGTAATATTACAAGTTATAGTTTAATGCTCAAACTAACAAATAAACATTCAGGACTCATAAGGATAATGTAATGGCAAAACAGGTTACATATATGGTTAACTGCAATGGCCTCTATTAACACGAATTTAGAGAGAACAAATTTATCTAAGTCAGCCCTGATAAAATGAGAGAACCGGATAATGCTCAGTTAAAGCAAGATATAATATTATTACAGATACAAAATATTACTATTACTGGCTGACAGTATGGAACCAATATGAATCATAAAATCTTTACCAGGCTTACAAATTAACGCTTTAGGCTATACAATACAAGAAAAATGGTAATAACACTTATACTCAAATTATACAGCAGCTAGATGGCTGGAGACTTCCAGAGCACTCACAAAAATAATAATATACTGTACAGGGGAGGACAGAGATGTAAACAGAATGAGGAGTAGATTTAAGTGGCAACTAATGCAGAGACTGAGCTCATTACATAGGGGGCTGGCAGAGCTTGATTCAACTTGTAAGAAGGACGCGCAAATAAAGGCATAAGGGACAAAGAGTTGACACTCCTGCTCTGAACAACAGAAAGAACGACTTACTCTACTATAAGGGGGAGAAGGGGGGAGTGAGGTAGAACACGCAAGCCTGGTCACTATGGAAGACACGTGGCGAATCGTGAACAAACATGCAGCATACTGTACATTAGGATCATACAAAGGATGATGCAGTCATGAACAAAACGTATCATAAGTTAGAATTATACAAGGGATGATGAAATCATAGGCTATGTAACACCTCCCCACAAAGAAAAAGAAATTTACAAAGGAAATTTCTTATTACTCTAAAACAATCAGTCTAAATTCTAGATAAGCAATGCAATAACATTTTTTTCCCCTTGACATGTTGTATGTCTAATGAATACTCCTGAAGAAGTAGACTCCATCTTGTCAATCTCTGATTTTTATCTTTAAACTTACTAAGGAATTTCAGTGGGTTATGATCGGTATAAATGACTATGGGGTCAAAACCAGAACACAAATAAAATGAAAAATGCTGTAAACCCAAAATCAAGGCCAAAAGCTCTTTCTCAATAGTTGAGTAGTTCTTTTGAGGTGGAGTGAACTTCTTACTGTAATAAGATACAGGGTGTTCAATACCCTGATCATCCTCTTGCAGCAAAACAGCCCCAGCTCCTGTATCACTTGTGTCAACAGCCATCTTAAAAGGCTTAGCAAAATTTGGAGTAGCGAGCACTGTCTGACTTGATAGGATAGCTTTAAGTTTGCTGAAAGAGGATTCACAGTTATCGGTCCAGACAAATTTAACTCCCTTTTTCAGTAGGTCTGTAAGTGGTGATACAAGAATTGAAAAGTTAAGAACAAATCTCCTGTAATAACCTACCATTCCCAAAAATCTTTGTAGCTCTTTCCTACTTTTAGGTCTGGGAAGATCACTTATAACCTGAACCTTAGCTTCTGGTGGTGCAACGTGTCCATCACCAATTACGTACCCAAGGTACTGAACTTTAGCTTGACCAAACTCACATTTTGATAAAATAGCTACAAGATTAGCCTGAACCAAACGCTCAAGAAATTTACTGACATAGCATAGGTGATCTTTCCAGTTGTCACTGAAGATTAATACATCATCAATATACACAACACACCCTGCCAAACCCTGTGTTACAACATTCATGAGCTTCTGAAAAGTGGCTGGTGCATTCTTCATACCATATGGCATTACAGAACATGCAAAAGTCTTTCCTAGTGTTACAAAACATGAGATCTCCCTAGCACATTCAGTCATAGGTACTTGCCAGTATCCCTTTAACAAATCAGACTTTCTTATATACCTAGCCTTTCCGATCTTGTCTATGCAATCTTCCACGTGAGGGAGAGGGTAAGTGTCTGTTTTGGTTATCTGATTAACACGTCTGTAGTCGATGCAAAGCCGCTGTGACCCACCTGGCTTAGGGACTAGAGTGACAGGAGAACTCCACTCGCTCTGACAGGGCTCAATCATCTTGTGGTCCAACAGGTAGCCAAGCTCCTTCTGGATGAGAGGAACTTTCACTGGGTTCACACGGTAAGGAGGCAGTTTAATTGGCTTTGCGTCTCCAACATCGACATCATGCATCAACACAGTGGTTCTTCCTGGAGTGGCACAGAACACTTGCGAGTACTCCTGCAGTAATGCCGAAACTCCTGGCTTTCCTCGGGAGCTAGATGAGAAAGCTTAGTCTGGAGATCATTCATGATATCAGGATTCTTCCCCAAACTATCACTCAGGCACATACTGCATGGGAGAGCTTCACTTGCAGACTCGGGTGGAACAGCTACAGTGCAGACTGGGTTATTTTCGTCCCGCCTGTGATATAACTTTAGCATGTTGATGTGACAAAGTTGCTTGTTCTTTCTACGATCTGGTGTGGTGATGACATAGTTGACATCACTGAGTTTCTTCTCCACGAAATAAGGACCACTAAACTTGGCTTGAAGAGGTTGCCCATGCACCGGTAGCAGAATCAAAACCTGATCTCCTGGCTGAAAGTGGCGTAACCTGGACTTCTTATCATAGCAAGTCTTCATCTTCTCCTGAGCAGCCCCTAAATTCTTTCTCGCCAGCTGTAGAGCAGTGGACAGCCGTTCTTTGAACTTCATCACATACTCCAGCAGGTTGACGTCATCTTCCTCCGACAGCCAGCATTCCTTGAGTAACTTAAGGGGTCCTCTTACTTCATGGCCAAACAGTAGTTCAAAAGGTGAGAAGCCCAGTAATTCATTTGGAGATTCTCTTGCAGCAAATACAACGAATGGAAGACCTTTATCCCAATCTTTCTGATGTTCCAAACAGTATTTCCTGAGCATCGATTTGAGTGTTTGATGATATCTCTCCAACGCTCCTTGGGTCTGGGGATGGTAAGCTGAAGACGTGATCTGGGTGATGCCCAACTCTTTCAGAGACTGCTTGAAAACATTTGACATGGAATTACTTCCCCGGTCTGACCGTACCTCCTTGGGCAGACCAAACTTTGTGAAGAACCCTAGCATTTCCTTAACCACGTTCTTTGCTGAGATATTTCTAAGTGGAATGGCTTCAGGATAACGAGTAGCCATATCAATCAGGGTCAACACATAAGAAAATCCTGAAGAAGACTTAGGAAGAGGACCCACAATATCCACCAACACACGGGTGAATGGCTTCTCAAAAGGAGGAATGGGAACTAGAGGTGCAACCTTTTCGGTCTGATTACACTTCCCCACAACTTGACAGGTGTGACAAGACTTACAATACCAGGAAACATCTCTGAAGATACCTGGCCAGTAGAAGTGTTTCAAAATGCGTGCCACAGTCTTCCTCACTCCAAGGTGTCCTGCCAAACTGGAATCATGAGCCACTCTAATGATATCCTGCCTACAAACACGAGGGATGACAACTTGATGTACAACCTCCCATTCTCAGTCGGCTGATGCTGTTGGGGGTCTCCACTTCCTCATAAGTACTCCTGACTTTATATAATAACAAGTAGAAGCACCAGCTGACTCTTCCTCACTGAAAGCAGAGTTAGCTAGACCTTTCAACTCAGGGTCAGCAACCTGCAACTCAACCAACTCTTGACGAGACAAATTATCAACACTACGGGGTACTGCCTCATCTGGTGAGTGGTCCAAATCAGCAAGAAAAGTGTCAGCTAGGATAACATCATCATCATCATTATCCTCTAAGTCACCAGTAACTTTAGACCTAGCCCTAGTGACAGCACATGCAGAGAACACATCAGGGACATCACAATCCTGGGTTGCAGTCACTGGCTCACTAGACAACTGAGGAGCTCGACACACTTGACTTCCACCAATATCATTTCCAAGTAAGAAAGTTACACCTGACATTGGGAGTGTCTCAGCCAACCCAACCATAACGGAACCATTAAGAAAACCAGACTCTAAATTCACTCTTCACAGAGGGACAGAGAAGTAATTAATCCCTACACCTTGTAAGATTACAGTTTCATCAGAGGAATTAACATTAGAGCCTAGAACACTAGTCAGCATAAGGGATTGGCAAGCACCTGTAACACGATAATTTTAACTGATTTCCTGTCATTACTGTCCAGAGGACTGACTAAACCATCAGACAGGAAATTAGCACATGAACTCTTGAGATATTCACCCACGTTACTGTTCAAAAGAGGAGCTTCATTATGAGAATTTAATTTACCCCTCAAAGTAGGTTCAGTTAACTCGGTTAAAGGATTCTGGGAACTCTCAAGGGTGGACACTAGACCAATTGACTGAATATTTAAAGGCTCCTTTTTGTTCATATCACGCTGTCTCCTGAAACATTTCTCCGTAGTATCACCAAGCTATTTTTTTCTCATCAAGATATAGGCTTACATCTTTATTAATACACCTTTTGAAGTCCTCCAGCAAAATCATCTGCTTAAATTTATCAAAATCAGAATTTACATTCTTAGAATTTAACCACTGTTCTAACAGATCTTTGATTTTTGCATACTCAACATGGGATTGCTTATCTTGCTTATAAGTTGTCCAAAATTTTACTCTATAGGCTTCAGGAACAAGCTCATAGGCCTTAAGAATCAAGGTCTTAACTACATCATAATTATCAGATTGATCCTGAGGATACTTATTGACAGAGTTAGAGAAAGAACAGAGGAATTAGTTGGAGAAGAACAGGGAGGCTTTAGGAAGGGAAAAGGTTGTGTAGATCAGATATTCATTCTCAGATCTTTAGTGGAAAAGTTTCTAGAGAAGGGAAAGAAGTTGTATGCGGCTTTCATGGATTTGGAGAAAGCATATGACAGGGTGGATAGACTAGGATTGTGGAAAGTGTTAAGAATGTATGGAGTAGATGGGAAGTTGTTGAATGCTGTGAAGAGTATGTACGATGGTGCGAAGGCTGCAGTGTGTGTGGATGGTGAACTAAGTGAATTTTTCTCTTTGAAAGTTGGGTTGAAACAGGGATGTGTCATGTCTCCATGGTTGTTCAATCTGTACATGGATGGGGTAATAAAAGAGGTACAAGGTAGGGTAGTGGATGTTGGAGTGGCCCTGGTGAGAGAGGATAGTGTTTGGAAACTCCCTGTGCTGTTGTTTGCAGATGATACTGTGTTGTTGAGTGAAGACGAAGGGGAGCTGCAAGGCTTGGTGGATGAGTTTGGGAGAGTGTGTAAGAAACGGAATCTAAAGGTTAATGTAGGGAAGAGTAAAGTGATGGTCTTTGAGAAAGGTGAAGTCAGTGAATGTACAGCGAGGTTGGATGGTGAGGAATTGGAAAATGTGAGTACGTTTAAGTACTTGGGTAGTGTGATGAGTAAGGAAGGAGGTTTGGAGGGTGAAGTGCTTGAAAGGGTACAGCAGGGAAGAAAGGTTGCTGGTTCTTTGAAAGCAGTGATAAGAAACAGGGAAGTGAGCATGGAAGTGAAAAAGTTACTACATGACAGTATTGTGATACCAACTCTAACGTACGGAAGTGAAGCTTGGACGTTGTTGGAAGGACACAAGTCAAGAGTGAGAGCAGTGGAAATGAGTTATTTAAGAGGAGCCTGTGGAGTCACATGGAGAGACAGGCTGACGAATAAGGATATAAAGGAGCGTTGTGGTGTTGATGTGGATGTGATAGGAAGCGTTATGAGGAACATACTGAGGTGGTTTGGCCATGTGGAGAGGATGGAGGGTGAAAGACTGACGAAGAGAGTGTATGTGAGTGAGGTGGAGGGGGAAAGAGGGAGGGGGAGGCCGAGGATGAGATGGAGGGATGGGGTGGAGAGGTATATGAGAGAGGGGGGTGTGAGTTGGGAGCAGGGGAGTGAAATGGCGGGGGACAGGGCGACTTGGAGGCGATTTGTTTGTGGCCACCCCAAACGGGACTGAGGCGTCTGGCAATAGATAGATAGATAGATAGATCCTTAGGCAAAGATGCATAAATTACTTGCGCTTTACCTGTGAGAACACTCTGAAGGAGTACTGGCCAATACTTTTTGGGCCAATCAAAACCTGTAGCTACCCTCTCAAACAACTGAAAATACTTTGTTAAATCAGATTCATTAAAAGGAGGGACAAGTTTAACATTTTTAGCCACATCAAAATCATCAGAGCTAGGTGACCCAGTTCCACCTTGTTTCATGCGATACTCATGGTCTGCCTGAATCCTAGCAAGTTCAATTTGTACCTGAGCCTGTGCCTGTGCCTCCTGAATATGAGCCTGAGACTCAGCCTCCTTAGCACGTGCCTGAAACTCAGCCTCCTTAGCACGAGCCTGAAACTCAGCCTCCTTAGCACGAGTCTCCTGCAGGACTAGCTGAAACTTAGCTATTTCAATCTGCGTTTGCTCATCTGGAGGAGTTACATTAAACAAGCTTTTATTAATCATGCCAACAATTTGATCTTTAGAATGATGAGAGTGAACAGCAATTCCCAATTGTTGAGCAACAAGCTTAAGTTCATTCTTTGTTCTGTTTTCTACGTCACACACTGTTTACACATTTGACAAAAAATCTTTGGCTTCATCAAGAGTAGTAATAGTAGACATCATGAATAAATCACAGTCACAAAATATCAAACAATATCCTTATGATAATATCCTGAATATCCTGATAAGAGGTCGCCAAATTAATGTTACGGACAGAGATAAAGAACACTTCAAGTGAGAATACTAAAATCACTACTGTCCCGCAACGTTCCAGGTTCAAAACAAATGACTTAGGTAAAATTACAAGTTAAAGTTTAATGCTCAAACTAACAACTAAACATTCAGGACTCATAAGGATAATGTAATGGCAAAACAGGTTACATATATGGTTAACTGCAATAGCCTCTATTAACACGAATTTAGCAAGAACAAATTTATCTAAGTCAGCCCTGATAAAATGAGAGAACCGGATAATGCTGAGTTAAAGCAAGATATAATATTATTACAGATACAAAATATTACTAATACTGGCTGACAGTATGGAACTAATATGAATCATAAAAACTTTACCAGGCTTACGAATTAATGCCTTAGGCAATACAGTACAAGAAAAATGGTAATAACACTTATACTCAAATTATACAGCAGCTAGATGGCTGGAGACTTCCAGAACACTCACAAAAATAATAATATACTGTACTGGGGAGGACAGAGATGTGAACAGAATGAGGAGTAGATCTAAGTGGCAACTAATGCAGAGACTGAGCTCATTATATAGGGGGCCGGCAGAGCTTGATTCAACTTGTAAGAAGGACGCGCAAATGAAGGCATAGGCGACAAAGAATTGACAATCCTGCTCTGAACAACAGAAAGAACGACTTACTCTACTATAAGGGGGAGAAGGGGGGAGTGAGGTAGAACACGCAAGCCTGGTCACTATGGAAGCCACGTGGCGAATCGTGAACAAACATGCAGCATACTGTACATTAGGATCATACAAAGGATGATGCAATCATGAACAAAACTGTATCATAAGTTAGAATTATACAAGGGATGATGAAATCATAGGCTATGTAACAATCTATATATATATATATATAATCTATATATATATATATATATATATATATATATATATATATATATATATATATATATATATATATAATCTATATATATATATATATATATATATATATATATATATATATATATATATATATATATATAATATATATATATATATATATATATATATATATATATATATATATATATATATATATATATATATATATCATCATAAATAATACAAACTACACAGTGAGAGACAATTACACAATTTACGCTTACATATGTGTTTTATAATATTTATTTTACAAGTAATCAAGAGAAAAGTATAATATGATTCATTGTGTAATTCCATTATGCAAAGTAAAGTTCCACAATTAGTGCCCAAAGGATCAACATTAACAGTGACAAATACCCTGACACAAACACCAGAAAACGATCAACAAAACATAAATTCCGAAACACCACCAGAAACACAAGAACGAGCGGAAAACCAGACTCAGGAAAGAAAACACACTAGATAAAGAACAGCAAAGAGATGCAATTTACGCTGAAGTAAATGACGATGACACGTAGTCAGGAATATCAGATGTAGATAGTGAACTTTATAAAATTTTACTTCCAGTTTACTATAACTTTGACCACAGAATATTAAGGTCAGGAAAAAAAATATATATATATAAATTGCCTGTAAATGAAGATTGCAAGAAAAACACGGTAAAGATGGCTACCGTAGATGAAGCAAGTACTAGTGCAGTACCTTCTCCACAAAATTCCAGTAATACTCCATTTCCAGTGTATATTTGTCATGAAGACAATGAACTACCAAAATTCTCTGGTACGGAAAAAGATAAGATTGATATAAACACACTTACTGGACATTGTCAGCAGTATTTCATTAGGAGACACATTACAGATGAGAAAGGAAAAACAGCTGTTTTTTCAGCTAGAATAAACCAGGAACGATGCCCGGCAGGAAATTTGTTACGGTCAGACAAGCTATTGAGAGCTTCAACATTTAAGCAGTTTAAGACAGAATTCCTTAGGAAATTCTTTGGAGGCAAGAATTTTCTTGGTGGAATAATCCCAGAATTACACAAAATTGTAGACCTACTTAGGAAAACACACTCAGGCTCAGATCTAGGGGAGATTACAGCAGATATTTCCACCATTAACAAGACCCTTTTATCTAGCCTAGAAAACTCAGACTGCGTCACAAAGGATGGTAATATATCACCAGTTCATGTCGTTGACATCATTGGCTACACATCAGCCCTATGCCAATTTCCTGACAGGATATTAAAAATTTCAAAAACCATCCCATATAAGCCAAGGATGAGTTACTTGATTTCATTTATGAGGTGGAATTAAACTGCAGTAAAGCTGGTGTGACTGACACATCACAGGCAAACAGGACAGGGATCAAAGTGCCAGAAATCGTGGCAGTGATAAATAAGTCAGGTCCTGGCAAGGACCAGAGACAATCTCGACCACTTCAGAAACAAGCACACAGTCAGGTTAGCTCAAGGACTCGTTCCCGCACACCAGGTAACAGGGTGGTACAAAAGCCTGGCCGGAGTCCCAGTAGACATCGATCGGAACAAAGACAAGCAAATGGAAGATCACCTCACAGGTCGAACTCAAGTAACACTCTCTGTTACTATTATGCGAAGCCTGGGCACACAAAATCCGAGTGTTACATTAAAACGAAAGAAGATAGGCAAAAGGCAAGAGGTTTCGAGGCATTTTGCAGATGTCATAGGTCCACCGGACATTGGACCTCAGATTGTAGAACGATAGAAAAAATGTTATCCATATACAGGTCGGGGGAAGATCGTACCAGCACAAAAGACGATGACACATAATACACCCCCCAAAAAAAAAGTCAACATAGGAAGTCTCTGGAAATTAATGCATTTTGGTCTCTGCTTTATGTGAGGAGGAAGAGATTTCATTATTTTTGGATTCTGGCTTACCAGTGCCTTTAATAACGCAAGATGAGTTAGAAAGAATTTTTAGAAATAGAAGAAAAGTGACATTTTTGGAAAACTCAGACGTAAATTTATACACAGTGGATGGTAAAGAAATACCAGTTATTGGTATGATTGAGTTAAACATGAATTTCACAGAGACCACAAAATCATTCACTACCATCTTTTACGTAGTGGAAAAAATTATCAATTAGAGGAGATACGCTGCTTGGACTTAACATAATGAGAACACGAAATATATTATTGATGCAAATTTCAATGGAATTCATTATGACAGCGAAATCATATAGGAAATTTCATCTCCTGATAATACAACCAGCAATTATAGGAAAACTAGCGTCACAAGAACGATTACACACAAAACCAAAATGGGGGAGTCCTACGTACAACTTCTCAAAGAAAATGGGCGCGTAGACCAGCTGCCACAACCCAATCCCCACTCCTCACTCACTCACAGTGCAAACGTGACTCACTCACTCACCCAGCCAGCATTAATTATGATATAAATTTACCATCAAAATCATTCATGCAAGTGACGATTAAGAGTAAACTGAGAAATTGTAATGTCATTGCATTAGAAGAGACGGTTAGAATAAAAAGGCCTTTTGATAGAGAGCGCCCTGTGCGTGATGAATGACAAGGGTGAGACGAATGTCATTTTAGTTAACACTATGATTGGAGATGTGAAGATTAGGAAAGGAGCCTGTATTTGTAGGTTAGAAATTTGCCCAGTTCCGATACGCGAAGTGACAGTAGCAGGGGCGTCGAGCAGAGTAAACTCATCAGGCAGAGAGTGCATAAAGGAGAATTTGATTCACTCAGGTCAATTCAACGTGGAGAAAGATCTCTTAGATCTCTTAAAAAAAAAACACAGACAAAAGGTAGCATTACCTGGAGAACAGTTAGAGTGTACTAATCTGATTACACACAAGATTAATGTACACCTGGACACACAACCGGTATATATACCAGCTTATAGGGTGGCGCATTCACAACGCACTCTGGCAAATCAGTATGTTTAGGAAATGTTAAAACTAGGTATTATTGAACCATCTGTCTCCCCGTGGAATGCCTCATTATTTTTTGTGTCCAAACGAAACGGAGAAATGCGTGCGGTAGTAGATTACCGTAAATTAAATCAGCACACAATCCCTGACCGGTTTCCTATGCCATTGTTATGTGACGTCTTACAAAATATTGGACCAGAAAATAATGTATTTTCCACAATCGATTTGCTCAATGGCTATTATTAAATCAGCCTCGAGCAAGAATCACTCAAATACACTGCTTTCTTCACGAATACAGGACACTACCAATATAAACGAATGCCTATGGGGTTGAAGACAGCACCAGGCACTTTCCAAAGACTGATGAATTACGTATTGTCTGGAATGCTGGGAAAAGGAATATTTGTCTATCTAGATGACATTATTATAGCTACTCCAAGTACAGACGAACATCTACAGAAACTAGATTAGCGTAAGACAGTTTGTGGGGCTAGCGGGATATTACCATTCCTTTATTTACCAATTCTCTCATATAGCACAACCGCTATTCATTCTACTAAAAAAGGATGCTGTATTCCATGGGAAGAGGAACAAAAATTAGCATTTAAAGAATTAAAAGATAAACTTACATGCGCACCATGCCTTGCCTATCCCAATTTCACAAAACCGTTCATAATTTGCACAGATGCCTCCCTCAAAGGTTTAGGTGCTGTATTGATGCAAGAGGATCAATCAATCAATCATTTCCTGTGGCACCCCACGGGATGCATAGGGCCTCAATGAACTCTCACCACCAATATTTGTCTCTTGCCATCTCCTTCAGGTCCCACCAACACTCCTCTCCTGCTTCTTTTTTCATTGTCCTCAACCAGGTTTCCCTCGGCCTACCTCTACCTCTTCTTCCTCTAGCAATCCACTCTGGCACATCCTGTATTAAACAACCTTCTTTTCTGTATATGTGCCCCAGCCACTTCCAGCGAGACAGTCTCACATATTCTTTAACTGGTTCCACTCTCGTAATATCCCTTACTCTTTCATTTATAACTCTGTCTTGCCACTTTACCCCAAGAATCCTTCTCAATATTTTATTCTCAAATCCTAATACTTTCTGATCTGTTGCAATTGTACTGTACCATGACTCATGCCCGTAAATTAAAATTGGTCTAACCATGGACTTGTAAATTTTCACTTTAGTATGTACCGAAAGCATATTATTATTCCAAACAGATTTCAACATTCCAACAGCTCGCCAAGCCTATCTAATCCTCTCCTCAATTTCATTGTTTAATGATCCATTAGATGATACAATCGTTCCCAGATATTTAAAGTTTTCTTCATTCTTCACCACATTATTCCCAATTACACAATCGATTTGGTTCTCCACGTTCATATTAATAATTTCAGTCTTTCCACAATGTATTACCAATCCCACTTTTTCTCCTTCCTCCACCAGACAATCGAGCACCCTCTGCATCTCGTAAATACTTCCGCAAATCAGTACAATATCATCAGCATAGTCCAAATCCATCAGCTTCTTATTTTCTGTCCAGTTAATTCCTGCACCTGTTCTCCTCACAACCTTCTTCATAACATAATCCATAACCAAAACAAACAACAATGGCGAAAGAACTCCTTGAATCACTCCTGACCTAACTTGAAATGGATCACTCAAAGAACCACCCACCATTACCTTACAAAAAGTACCTTCATGCAGGCTTCTAATAATATTTACAAACTTTTCTGGTATACCATAGAATCTCATAATTTTCAACATAGCTCCACGTGAAACACTATCAAACGCCTTTTCAAAATCCACAAAACACATGTTAAGTGGCATTTTCATCTCATTAGCTTGTTGCATTAGATGCCTTACAATAAAAATCTGATCATTACAACCTCGACCCTTTCTAAATCCCGCTTGTTCTTCTCTTAAAATTTTATCAATTACTGGCTCTATTCTGTTCAACAAGATTTTGGAAAAGACTTTTGCAACTACAGGTGTCAAAGTTATCCCCCTCCAATTGCCACACACACTTAAATCTCCCTTTTTTGGTATTTTTATAATCACTCCATTTTTCCACTCTTCTGGAATTCCACCATTATCCCAAGCCACATTTAAAAGTTTCAAAAGCGCATTCATCAACTCGTCGTTTTCCACCTTAAGCATTTCAGGGAATATTCCATCCTCACCTGGAGCCTTAAAATTCTTTAACTCCTTTATACATTTTGCTACCTCTTCCAAAGTTATATCCCCTGTTTCTATCTGCAAATCTCTCTCGGCTGGCAAAATGTCCTCTTCAGCTGGGATTGGTCTATTTAGAACAGATTCAAAGTGCTCTTTCCATCTTCCTTTTATATCCAAATCTTTAGTCATCAAATTACCATTTCTATCTCGTACAGGTATTTCCTTCCTTCTCCTTTCAGTCCCAGTTAACTCCTTTATGGCCTGATACGCTGCTCTTGTGCTCTGACAGTCATTTTTACTTAATTCAATTTCTGTCTCTGTCGCCTTTTCATCATATAGTCTCCTCTTATCACGTCTAACGAGTCTTTTTACTTCAGAATATAAACTCCAGTACTTTGCTCTAAGTACTTCAACTACCTGGCCATCAACATGTTGTTCTTCACTTCTTAACTTAGCCTCTTTCCTTTTCTGAATTACATTCCATGTTTCATCTGACATCCACTTTTTCCTTCTCGCTTTTCCCTTTTTCTTAATAGTAACCTTAGCACTCTCATGCAAAACCTCTTTTACCTATCTCCACATTTGATTAATATCATTGTCTTCAGATTCCATCAAAGTCTGCAGGACTAGAAACCTGTTTCTACATTCGCACCGAAACTTTTCCCTCGTGCTCTCATCACTTCTCAGCTCATCAAAATCATAATTATTACCTCCTGTACAATTACCATTAACGTTTCTCTTAAGTTTTATTTTAATCTTTGACACAACAAGTTGATGATCACTACCTATATCTGCCCCCCTCCTTACGCAAACATCTTGCAAATAACTCCTATGCCTTCTGCTAATTGCAATGTGGTCAATCTGGTTACAATATTTACCACATGGTGAAATCCAAGTAGTCTTATGAATTTTTCTATGCTCAAAGATAGTTCCATCAATGATAAGGTCATTTGCCAAACAAAAGCTTGCAAGAGGATAAACGAGGAAAATATCAACCCATTGCTTTTGCCAGTAGACAAATAAATGGAACAGAGAAAAATTACTGTACAACAGACTTACAAGCCTTAGCAGTAGTATTTGCTCTACAGAAATTTCGTTACCTCGTGTACGGATACGAAATTCACCCATACACAGACCACAAGCCTCTCGTGGGCATGATCCAAGAAAAACTCCTCTCTGGGAGGAGAGCACGATGGAAATGTAAAATCCAGAATTACAATGTAAATATTCACTACATAAAAGGTAAAGTAAATTTAGCTGCCGATGCCTTATCACCAAACCCGTTAAGCCAGTGTTGCTACAATAAGTCCACGGGAATCACTCGCCAACAATGATGAAACAATCTCCACAAATCAAGAAATATCACAGGCACAAAGAGAGGACCCAGTATGGTCTACAGTAACATATCATCTCGAGTCAGGTGATGATATACCATTACCCAAGTTACAGGTACCATTTGAACAATTCACAATAGTAAACAATGCCTTATATAGGGTAAATCCAGGACAAACAAATCATAGAAAAAATATTAGGCAGTTAGTTATTCCTAGTACAATGATACCTCACATTTTAAGGGTAATACAAGATAGTCCACATGCAGGGCATCCTGGCAAGGACAGGGCAGTCAGGCAGGCCCGGATGTCATATTACTGACCAACGTTACACATACATAATCACATAGACAGATGCCAGTCATGTGCGAAAAATAAAGGTAGTGCTGCTCTTGGGTGTCTGCCCTTTCCTTTCCTCCATCCTTCTTTCCTTCCATCCTCTTCTGTCTTTCTTTCCTTCATTCTTTCCTCTTCCTTCTGCCTAGGATGACTACACTCCCTTTTCTGTCTTTCTTTCCTTCATTCTTTCCTCATCCTTCTGCCTACGGGTGACTACACTCCCTCTTCTGCCTTTCTTTCCTTCATTCTTTTCTCTTCCTTCTGCCTGTGGGTGACTCTGCACTGACTGACACCAGAAAACCATTTACTACGCTGGGTGGTAACCATATAATCAAATTATGACGCCTGGTGGTTTAGTGCGTAATTACGGCGCTCCAGTCGGATTGAGTCAGAGAAAGTTTGTATGCAAGGGATGGTTGGGGTTTATTGATCATGTAATGCCACTCGACGATGAGTGAGGCTGGTCACTCTCATCTTAAATGTCAGGACCAACTTGCCTAGCCCCGGGCTCCTAGCTCCTCTTGGGGCAAAGTAGGATTGGATGATGGATGGATGGATTATTTTTATTATAATTATTATTATTATTATTAATATTATTATTATTATTATTAATATTATTATTATTATTAATATTATTATTATTTATTATTATTATTATTACTCATTATAATAATAATAATAATAATAATTATTATTATTATTATTATCATTATTATTATTATTATTATACAGGCATATTAAAACGATTTCTTGCAGAACGTTAAACCATACAAACACATACTCCCGTAGTCCTGAAACTGAGCAGAGGTTACCCTTTCCGCACCCCGCTTGAAGAGGAAGCTCACACCTTCATCGTAAGTGATAAACTTGAAAGCATGAGAGCGTACTTCTTCGTGTGGGTAGACGCGGCAAGCAGTTGCTTGCCCTGATTAATCTTAAAAATTAAAATCTTAAAAATTATAGGACAGTTTCTAAGATTCACATACAATATACAGGTAATCTCTTAATGTTAGCAGTTCTTACCCCTTTTATTATTAAAAACTGGCATTTGTTTTTGAAAACTCTGTATAACAGTATGCATACAGGCTTTGCAGAACCTGTACCATAGGAATAATTCGGTGTCAGACATAGCTTCAAAGGGGTTCATGCTGTCAGTAATAACCCTACCAATATACCTTGGCTGGTCATACCGATCTTGTCAATATTTCTGCCCTGAATGCTTGTTTTTGCCATTTGTCCCACCCAGAACCCCCCCAACCCAGCAGTTCCCCAAGACACTTGGGAGGGGGGTAATTTGCAAACCAATCACGAGCACCGAAAGTCAAGGTCAAATTCGTTCAAATCACACCAAATTACACCAGAAATATATATTGCCAAGTAAAACAAAATAACGCGGACTTGATAATGTTTATCGAACGTAAACATGAGACTTCGTAATTCAAACTAACTGGCTGTGGACGATTTGGTTGTTTAGGTAGTACTCGGCCATTCATTATTGTAGGACATGAACTAATCAAACTAATTATAAAAGTATCATGCATCATATCTGATAAACAGCTTGATGGAAATATTGAAAAACAAAGTGGAAGTGGATACAGTATCTCATCTTTGTTTCCGTCTCGTCGTAAAATAACCATCACCGGAGAAACGGTGAACAAAACGATAAAATCATCAAACGCTTAATTTTTTTCTTTACATGATGTTTTTATCATTAAAATTCCCCTCACACACCCCGTACGGTCCTTCAAATTCTACATAGTTTTCTTTGCACAAGGCTACTAAAATATGACGAAGGGGCATGCGAAGGGGTGCTATGAGAGTCCCCTCGGATTCCAGTACTACGCTGCGGTAATCCTTTCCCGTTAGCAGGGGAACGCTCTCCGTTTTGTACTGTACGTTAATATTACCAAAAGCTACTGACAGGACAAGATGAAGGCTTGCCCACAGTTTAAGACTACGGCCCATAAACCCATTTCTTCTTATGTTCATTAATCATGGTACAAATTTGCGCAGAAGTATGTTAGTGTATTTTAGCAGAGTGGAGACCATCTTGCATTCCACTGGGAAGGCTGGCAATCTGTAATCGTTCTTTATATCCCCTCGTTCAGTTTTCCCTGCCAGACTTCTCATCTTTACTCCCATTTCTCCCTGTTAAAATAAGGTGGAGTCGAGTGGAGAGGGACTCGGGAAGAGTGAGGTTGGGACCAGTAATATGAGAATGCCGTGAGTACGTTGTGGACAAAGGAATTGAAGGAGGAAATAAAGGAACACTGAAGACGAAGAATGGATGGAGAGACGAGAGAGAGAGGTAGCTGGAAAGAATAAGAGAGTGGTGATGTACAAGAAGCATTTTTGAATGGTAAAGAGAGAGAGAGAGAGAGAGAGAGAGAGAGAGAGAGAGAGAGAGAGAGAGAGAGAGAGAGAGAGAGAGAGAGAGAGAGAGAGAGAGAGAGACCCTGTCACACCAAACAATGAATACAAGTCCGGGATCAAACCATGTACTCAAGAATATTAACAACTCGTAAACATTCCACATTACAGGCAGCATAACATGATGAGAAAGCCTTCAGTAGCCTCTCAGGAATTCTGATCTGCGAGTTACATTATATCATCACCTTAAGCGGAGTCTCACACCACTGGACAACCAGGCGTAGTATGTGAAGGGGGTATAAATAGATTTAAGAGTGCCATGGTTTTGTCTATACTCTTATTAATTTAACGTGGCCTAAAATTTTACCCTGCTGTAACCACTCCGTTCTTTCTTTACCCCTGCACAATTGTTGACTCTATACAGGGGTTTTATCCGCCCCTGTGTGGAGTACAACTCTCATGTGTGGGGAGGCTCACCACATACAGCTCTTCTCAATAGGGTGGAGTCAAAGGCTTTTCGTCTCATTAACTCTCCCCCTCTTACTGACTCCCTTCAACCTCTGTCTCCACGCCGCACTGTTGCATCTTTATCTCTTTTCTATCGCTACTTTAATGGTCACTGCTCTTCTGAACTGTCTGCATGCATTCCTCCACCTCTACGACAGGCGCGAAGTACCCGTCTAGCAGCAAATGCTCATCCCTTTTCTGTCCAACTCTCTAATGCAAGAGTTAACCGTTACTCCCAGTCCTTCATTTATGCAACAGGTCAACTCTGGAACTGTCTCCCTCTGTCTGTATTTTCTGCTGCCTATGATCTCCAGTCTTTCAAACGCAGTGTGTCCAGGCATCTCGAAATGAATGGATCTTGAATTTGGCTCTCTTGTATTATGTTTTTCTCTTGGAGGGAACTCTTATTGCGGGCTCATGGCCTTTGGTTCCTTCTTCCTCGCATTAAAAAAAAAAAAAACTTTCATGTAGTTCACTGGGAAAAGAGAACAATTTTACTGTTCTAATTCCTTTTCATTGCAATTCTTCGTGACTAGCATTGTATTTTGGTGCTAATCTCTTGTTACAACCCAGCATTCAAGATGGAGAGATGGCATTTTAGATCATGTCAGAGCAAACACAGTCGATAAGGAACTGAATGAGGATTATATTTAGACATTCAGATACGCCGTTACTTCCACTGTTACTCCTGTTACTCCTACATTTACTCGTCCTGTAACTCCTACAGTTACTCTTACTGTTACTCCTACTGTTACTCCCACTGCCATTCCTACTGTTATTCCCACTGTCACTCCTATTGTTACTCTCACTGCCACTCCTATTGTTACTCTCACTGCCATTTCCACTTCCACTGCCACTCCTACTGTTTCACTGTCACTCCAGCTGCCATTCCTACCGTTACTCCCACTGCCTCTCCTGCTGCCACTCCTACTGCTACTCCCACTCCCACTCTTACTGTTACTCCCATTGCCATTTCCAGGGTTATGCCCACTGCCAATTCCTCTGTTACTACCACTATAACTTCCACTGCCACCAACAAAAACCCCCAACTCCCCTGCCGTTGTGGACCAAAGTTGTTCCAAAACTCATCAACACAACACAACCTCTCTTAGGGAGCCGCCTTTTATTTGCTAGTGGCAGGCATCACATTGGCCTACATCCTACCCCCATTCCATCTTTTCCTCCCCCTGCTTCTTTCATTCCATCCTTGACCTCCCTCTATCTCTTCTATTCCATCCTGTTCCTTTTACTCCTCTCACTCCATCCTCTCGCTCTTCCAACCTTTCGCACTCTGTCTTTTCACCAGCCTCTCCCGCTCCATTCTTTTCCGTTTTCTACATGTCACACTCCATCCTTTTCCTCCTCTTACCCCTCTCACTCCATCCTTTTCCACTTCTTACCTCTCCCAATCCATTATTTTCCTCTCCCTACTCTCCAATCTTTTTCTCATCCTACCTCTCACCATTCTTTTCCTCTTTTACTTCTCACACTCCATCTTTTCTTCTTCCTACGCCTCCCACTCCATCCATTTCCTCTTTCTACCTCTCTCCCTCCATTCTTTTCCTCCACCTACCACGCCCACTCCGTTCATTTCCTCTTTCTTCGTCTCTCATTCCATTCTTTTCCTCTTCCTGCCTCTGTCCTTTATCTTTTCTCCTTCCTACCTCTCACTCCATCCTTTTCCTTCTCCAATCTCTCTCTCTCTCTCTCTCTCATCTTTTCCCCTTCCCACCTCTTTCATTGCATTAGCCTTCCTGCCTTGCTTCAGACATTCTTGTCCAGGCGAATGAAATGCGTACGAAGAACTAATTTCATAGGCGAAATGAAAATCTTGTAATAGTGCTGAATGCCTATTATATTTAGAAGTGTGAGGTAAAAAGTTCATTGATTTAACGATAAGAAAACAGAAACATGGAAGTAGGAGAAAATAGTATTCTGTGTATCATCATCATCATCATCCTGAACCAACTTCCAATATTCACATGGGTTGGTGAGATTTAGGGGTACACTCCTCCTGTCACTGGGAACATACAAGTGGAGAGAATATCCTCTAGTTGTGCCGTGGAAGGTACTACGCTGCTGGACACTCAACCCTCCTTGGCCCGAATTCTCTTCATTTAAGTCAGCTATCCAGCACTTTTCCTTACCGGTTTATTTTTACATACAGCTCATTAATAATCTCTTGTGTGCTATATATGACTTCCTTGCAGGTGTTTATAAGACAAAAACAATACAGAAAAAAGCAGAAAGGCGAAGTATGGATAATGAGTCGCAAGGGAAAAAGGATTAGGTTCAGACGAGAACATGGGTCCTTGTATGTACGGCACTGTAATGAGAAAACATTCCTTCCGTAGCAGTTATCGTATACAATGCGCGGGGAATACGTGGGTAGTAGTTGATCTCCCCATCTCAAGATATAGGGGATAACACGACAGTCATATTAATTGAAGAGTAAAGTCCTTAGCAAAAACTTTCTTTTTTTTATATCAAGAAAGAAGGAACCATAGGCTAAAAGCCCCATAGGCTAAAAGCCCGCAAACCGTTCCTTCCAAGAAAAACAAAAACAAAAACAAAAGAGAGCTAAATTCAATATCCGTTCATTTCGAGATGCCTGGACACTCTGCTTTTGAAAGACTGGAGATCATAAGAAGTAGGAAATACAGACAGAAGGTGACAGTTCCAGAGATGACCTGTTGCATAAATGAAGGACTGGGAGTAACGGTTAACTCTTGCATTAGAAAGTCGGACACAAAAGGGATGAGAGTTTGTTGCTAGACGGGTGCTACGCACCCGTCGTAAAGGTGGAGGGATGCAAGCAGTCAGTTCAGAGCAGCAGTGACCATTGAAGTAGCGATAGAAAAGAGATAAAGATGTAACAGCGTGGGTAAGAGACAGAGGTTGAAGGGAACCAGTAAGAGGAGTAGAGTTAATGAGACGAAAAGTCTTTGACTCCACCCTGTTGAGAAGAGCTGTATGTGGGGAGCCTCCCCAGTCCCACACATGAGAGTTGTACTCCACACAGGGGTGAATAAAACCCGTGTATAAAGTCAACAACCGTGCTGGGGTAAAGAAGGTATGGAATCGGCTTAACACACCGTATCTCTTGGAAGCAGATTTTACAAGAGATGTAATATGATCTTTCCAAGGCAAGTCCCGAGTGAATGAAACCCCAAGCATGTTCAAGGTTGATCCAGAATTGAGCTGGATATTATTAAACATTAGTGGGTACTCCTGTGAAAGATTTTGTCGGGTTGATAGGTGTAAGAACTGAGTCTTTGATGCATTAAAAACAACAAGATTATTTTTACCCTAGTTAGAGATACAAGCCAAGTCAGACATTAGATGTGCCATAGCCTCATTCCTTGTTTGTTGAAGTAACTGCTGAGATGGACGTTGTGGGAACCGAATGGAAAGGTGAAGGGTGGAATCATCAGCATACTAGCGGATGGGGTTAGATGTACAGGTTAGAAGATCATTGATGAATAAAATGAAGAGAATTGGTGATAGGACAGAGCTCTGAGGAACGCCACTGTTGACAGATCCAGGAGAAGAACGATGGCCGCCTACAACAGCTGCTATAGAACGACCAGAAAGGAGGCTATAGATGAAGGCTCAGATAGAAGGATAGAAACCGTAAGAGGGCAGTTTGGAAATTAAAGATTTATGCCAAACTCGATCGAAAGCCTTTGAGATGTCAAGTGCAATGGCAAAGCTTTCGCCAAAGTCCCGAAAGGAGGATGACCAGGAGTCTGAAAGGTAGGTGGAAAGATCGCCAGTGGAGCATCCCTGACGGAACCCATACTGACGATCAGAAAGAAGGTTGTGATAAGAAAGATGCTTTAAAATTTTTCTGTTAAAAATGAAAGACTTGAAAACTTTTGAGACATAGGATGTTAAAGCAATTGGACGATAGTTAGAGGGTTGGGAGTGGTCACCCTTCTTTGGGACTGGCTGAATGAGAGCAAACTTCCAGTAAGAAGGAAAGGTACTAGTTGATAGACAAAGACAAAAGAGTTTACCTAGGCAGGGTGTAAGCACAATAAGCACAGTTCTTGAGGACAACAGGAGGGACTCCATCTGGCCAATATGCCTTGTTAGTACTGAGGCCAGTGATGGCAGAAAATACATCAGCTGAAGAAATTTTAAAGTTAGTCATGAGGAAGTCAGAGGGGAGAAGTGATGGAGGAACAGCACTGGAATCGTCTAAGGAGTAACTGGAGGAGAAAGTCTGAGTGAAGAGATCTGCTTTATTAGTAGGAGAAATAGCTACAGAACCATCAGAGTAGGAAGAATGAGGGCAGGATGATGAGGTAAAGTTGTTAGAAAGGTTTTTGGCAAGGTGCCAGAAGGAGCGGGAAGATTTCGAGTTGGAGAGTTGAGAGCATTTAGTACAAATAAAATTATTCTTAGCAGAGCGAAGAACAGACGTAACACGACTCCGGGCAGTAAGGTAAAAATAATGTGATTCAGGGGTGGGTTGACTCTGGTACTTTTTATAGGCCCTCTCCTTGTTGCGGACAGCATTAGAACATGCATGATTAAACCAATGTTTTCTTGCATTCGTCAGAGGATATGGGAAAGGAATGTATGCTTCCATGTCCGAGAAAATAACCTCCGAAATGCGCTAGGCAAACTCAGATGGCTCCCGATCATGGAAGCAATAATCATTCCAGGGAAAAATCAAAGAAGTACTGCCTGAGGGCCATCCAATCTGCAGCTCCAAAGTGCCACAGTTGACGTTTCTTTGGAAGGCCCATAGGCCGTACCGGAGTGATAGGACAAGTTCAGGTAATAAGGTTGTGATCGGAGGAGCCCAATGGAGAGGAAAGATTAACAGTGTACGCAGAACGATTAGTTGTAAGTAAGAGGTCAAGAATGTTGGATCTCACTCAAAGGCTGTCAGGGATACGTGTAGGAAGCAGTAGAAGCTGTTCTGGGTCATTAAGGATAGAAAAGATGTAGGTTTGTTCACTAGATGGATCAGAGAGAGTGGAGGAGAGCCAAAGGTGGTGGTGAACACTGAAATCTCCTAGAATGGAAATTTCAGAGAAAGGAGAAATGGACTGAATATGTTCCATCATAGAAGTAAGATAGACGAAGAATTTTTCATAGTCAGTAGAATTAGACAGTAAATAAACAGTGCAGATATATTTTGTCAGAGAATGACAGGAAAGCCAAAGCCAGAGAGTAGGGAATTCAGAAGAATCAAGTTCAGGAACATAAGAGCAAGATAAATCGTTGTGTACATATACACAACAACCACCTTCGACTTTGAAATGAGAATAGTGAATGTTGGAGAATACAGAAATGGAGTTTGCTGTCAGTTGCCTCAGAGAGCTAAGTCTCAGTCAGGATGAATAGGTGAGGTTTAGAAGAGGAGAGGTGCTGCTCAACAGAGCAAAAGTTAGAGGATGCAAATGTTGCAGAAATGAAGAAGGAGTGAGTCAGACAGTGGTTCCAGGCATCTCTCTGAGTCGTCACCGGGAGAGGGGAGGATGGTGGGGGCGTATATGTCCCCCCCCCCCGGGGACTCCGAGGCTTGCCTGAATACCGCCATTATTTTTTTTTTTTAATTTGAAAGAAAGTGTAGTGTGTACTGTGCATGTAATCTAGTGTTGACAGTTAGAGAAACTTGTATAGAAGAGCATGCTGGCCTACTCTCTGTGTTACTGAGACACTGAAAAAGTTCAGCAAAAGGGGATGGTCAGTGTGTCCTGCATTATTACAATCACAAGTTTCTTTACCACCCTGGCGGGAAGAAAATGAAGGACAAGGCTAGATATAGGCCAGGGAAACTGATACTGGAGTCTCATCACACACACACACACACACACACACACACACACACACACAACAGTCAACAACCAGAGGTTGAATGCAAGGGTAATATGATATATCCCCTTCCAGCACATCGCCATTACCCACACTCATCTTTACAGCGGCAAGATCTCACGTTTAACAACTCAGACAACTATGGCTACGCCCAAAATCAATGTTTCGCCACACCCCCACGCAGTCATAACCGATGACGTTCACAGTAAATGGACTCAAGATCCCATTGTTGTATCCATTAGGTGAAAATGAAGTGACAAAAAGCACCTAATCTTGGTCATTGTAACTGAGTAAGCAGGACCTTTTCACCCTGAGAGTTTGCATTGGGGTCTTAGGTTGTACTTTTCTGAATTCTCGAGTGTACTCAGAGGCGGTGCTGCTAAGAAGAGATGCTCCCAAAGTACACTTGAATCTCGCACCCTGGTCTTAGTTGCGCAAGATCAAAGAATCTTAATTTTATAAAAGTATATACGCAAAGGGCACATGCTGAAACTGTATTTTATATAGAAGTCTTCTGCAAATATTACTTTGAAAATACTATGGATTAGGACTTTTACACACACACACACATACACACACACACACACACACACACACACACACACACACACAGACAGACGGACGCGCACACACACACACACACACACACACACACACACACACACACACACACACACACACACACACACACACACACACACACACTCACACAATTCGTTTCGTTTCGTTTCGTTTTTAAAGGCTCCAACATGCTTGCATGTGTCGGCCTTGGTCACCTAATGGCGGCTCTCCACGCTGCACGATCCATTGCAGCCTCCCTGTTCAGTCCCTCAACCCTAAGGTCACACTTAATGACCTCGTCCCATGTTTTTCTCGGTCTGCCCCTCATAACCCCACCCCCAATATTAACACTTCTCACCTTCCTCACCCAATTATCATCCTCCATCCTCTCCACATGTCCAAACCACCTCAATCTACCTCTCCTCATCACAACACCAATACACTCTAGTCCCATCCTACCTCTCAACTCTTCCACTGTAAACCCAGCCACTCCAGGCCTTGGACGCAGGGACGCACTGCACATCCACCTAATCATTGTCATTCTGTACGTCTGAGCCGGCGAATGTCTTCCTCCTTCACTGCCCAGGTCTCACTGCCATACAGCATTACACTCCTAACACATGCTGCATACAAAGACCCCTTAGCACGTAGGGAGAGCCCTCTCAATGTCAGGAGAGGCAAGAGCTCCCTGAACATCTTCCAACCACTTCTCACCCTAGCCACAGAGCTATAGTCTGACAAATCTAAACATAGGGTTTTGGTGGAGTCTGCCTCTGCCTACACTATTGCCATGTTTCCTAACCCTACGATGTATAACGCCTGTGGTTTGTGTAGTAGGAATGATACATAAACATAACTCATACTAATATAACTGTAATGAAAGTGCTGATATGTATCAAGGAAGAATAAAACTATTCTGCATACTATATTATACGATAATAGAGAAACGTGGCATAAAAATTTGGCAGTGTTGCTCTCAAAATATTCTAATTATTATTTACTTCCCCAACACTTCTAACATTGCTAATTAATTTAGCAAGTATAATTGCAAAAAAATTTGAAGGGATAAAAGTGGGAAGAGGCGATCCTTTCATAATTAAAAACAAATATATCAAACAGCTCTGGGGTGGCAGCACTCACGCGACACGTGTTTGTGTGTACGCTATGGGAGGTCACCAACCCCCCAAAATCTAGCGAGAGAGAGAGAGAGAGAGAGAGAGAGAAATAATAATAATAATAATAATAATAATAAAACTTTATTTCCACTAAACAGTGGGTATTCTTATACATTATACAGTACTACAGCATACAGTATGAAAGTTCAATACACAATATAATACAAGTTGATACATATGGTGGAGAATAGTGACAGAGAGGTAAATGGTTTAAAAGGTGTGGGGACACTTAGGTTAAAAATAGATCAATTAAGGGATTTAGGAACGAAGGCAGTGGGAAGGATTAAGACAGATAGGATTGTAAGATTAGGGAGTTTGAGCAATAGGGTAGAATGTTTCCCAATGCACCTGGGAGGAGGAGGAGGAGGAGGAGGAGGAGGAGGAGGAGGAGGAGGAGGAGAGAGAGAGAGAGAGAGAGAGAGAGAGAGAGAGAGTCAAGCAGTTACGGTACGGTAGGTTACATTTCCGTATGCTCTCAATAAAATAGCATAGCAATTATCAACGGCTAATTATTATACAGGTGTTGATGGTGGGGGTCTATATTTATAGGAGGTGTTGGTGGTGGAGGTATAGCGGGTGTTGTTGATGGGGGTGTTGTTGGGGGTAGGGGTATAGGGGGAGTTGGTGGCAGGGGTATAGGGGGTATTAGAAAAACGGAGATCACAAGAGGGAAACAGTGTCAAGGTCATCGCTGATGGAGAGGTCAGCTCGGAAACGTGGCAACAGTGCAGGGAGGGGCTGACTCCACCAAAACCCTACGTTTAGATTTGTCAGACTATAGCTCCAGCCCCACCTCCAGCACACAACATGTCTCCCAAATAACAAAACTCTTCCACACACTCAAGAGACTCACCAGCAAGTTCAATCCTTTCACGTCTGACGATCTCTACCTGCTCACCCCGGCATGCCGTACACATAAAATCAGCATTATCTCGCAGTCTACCTCTGATACCACTACATCTCTTATGCACCCATTTATCACACACACCGCACAAGATGGAATTACTTCCCACGCCCTTGTGGCAAACTGCACATGGCCACTCTCCCTCGTCTTTGACAGTACCGCCACCAACCCTAGATATCATCACTTTTGTTTTATCTGCATTTACCCTTAAACCCTTTTGCCCCATACCATCTCTCCACTTCCTAAACCTTTCCTCCGCCTCCCTTTCATTCTCTGCAATCCACACCAAATCATCAGCATACAACAACTCCCACGGGAGTCCGTTTCTAAAGTCACGTGAAAGGGCTTCAAGTACCATGATAAACAACATGGGACTCAAGACTGACCCCTGATGCACACCAACATTCACGGAAAACTCATCACTCAAATCTCCATTCACTCTCACCTGGGTGTGAGCACCCACATACATGGCCATAACCACCCTAACCAGCCACTCCTCCAAGCCAAGCTTTCTCATTGCCCACTTCACCACCTCTCTAGGGACTCTGTCAAAGGCCTTTTCCAAATCAACAAAAACAAAATAAAGATCTCTTCTCCTACCAATATATTTTTCCTGAAGCTGTCGAACAATGAATATGGCATCTGTGGTCCCCCTACCTGGCATAAACCCAAACTGCATCTCATCAGTATTCACTCTTTCTCTAATCATACCTTCTAAAACTCTCTCCATTACCTTCATTATCTGATCTAAAAGCTTTATACCTCTATAATTTCCTCTTTCCAGGGCATAACCCTTCCCTTTATACACATTTACAATTACACTCTTCAGCCAATCATCTGGGACAACACACTCATAAATAATCCTATTTATCAGGTCAGTGACTAAACTCACCCCTATATCGCCTGAGGCCTTCAACATTTTGGCAGTCAACCCAGACACACCTGCTGCCTTCCCCACCCTCATCCTGCCTATTGCCTCACTCACAGTAGCAGTATCAATCAAAGGCCAAGGGCCAGACACTGGATCTGCTGGCTCCAAACCTTCCCTGTCCCAGTCAAACTCCTCATTCAACAACTGGTTATAATGCTCTCTCCATGCATCTTTAATATCCTCACTGTTCACCACTACCCTTCCTTCATCATTCTTCACACACTGCTCACCTATGATATCCCGATTATCCCTCTTCACCTGACCTGCCACCCTAAATATATTTTTCCTTTCCCCACGATTTAGGTTATCAAGTAATTGTCTCTGTGACTCAGACTTTGCCCTGTATACCTCTCTCCTAGCCCTACGCTTGGCAGCCAAATATTCCTCTTTGCTACCACCCTTCTTCCATTCCCGGAAAAGCCTTCTTTTCTCCTTAATTGCAGCTTCTACACCCTCATCCCACCACCAAGTTACTTTATGTCTTGGTGGTCCTCTTGTCTAGCCGCATGTTACATCAGTAACTCTCAAGAAATTGTTCTTGAGGGCTCTGTACTGTTCATTAACTCCTCTGTCTACAGCTCCCTGTTCAGCCACCACTCTCCTCAACTCGCTATAGAAGGCATCCCTTACTACTTGGTTTTTCAGCTTCCATATTTTCCTCCTAGGTACATAAGTCCTCTTTTTCATCACTTGTTCTTTAAGCACCATATCACAAATCAATAGTTTGTGCTGCTGCACACACTCCTCACTTCCTATAACTTTAACATCCCTCGCTAACCTCCTATCGGCCCTCCTAACCAGAAAATAATCTATCTGACTGCTATTTCCCCCAGACTCATACGTAATTAACCTACTGTCTCTTTTCCTAAAATATGTGTTGCACACAATCATGTCCGTTGCCTCCCCAAACTCGAGTATCCTTTCCCCTTCTGCATTCCTTAGACCATATGCACATCCCCCATGCACTCCTTCATAACCTTGTGCTGCTTCACCTACATGACCATTTAAGTCCCCTCCCAAAATCACTATCTCATCATCCTGCATACCACCCACTACACGTATTAAATCATCCCAAAATCTATCTTTCTCTGATTCATCCAATCCTGCCTGTGGAGCATATGCCGATATAATCACAGCTATCTTTCTTCCCAACAGAATTTTTACTACCAATATCCTATCGCTTACTCTCAAAACATTCATAATATATTCCACCCATTTCTCTGCAACCATCACACCAACACCTCCATATCCGTCTGTCCCCCCCTGCCAAAACAACTTATAGCAACAGTTCTTCCCAACAATCTTTCTGGCTGATCCACCCCTGCACCGGACTTCCTGCAAACAAGCCACATCCACCCACCTCCTACTGAATGCCTCAACGACTTCCCCTGCTCTTCCCCTCAAACTTCCCACATTCCATGAACCCACCCTCATCCCCATGGGTGATTTACTGTCCTCAGGCTTGCTTTGAAACCTTTTTTGTTTTATCATCTTCGGTATTAATAAATGGGGACAGACACAGCACAGGTCCCACTCACTGCACAATCCCAGGTCCAGGCAATGGATCTGGGACCCCTAGCCCACCAGCTTACCGGTGGCTGTGGTAGTGGCCTCGGGGCACCCTGCCAGGACAGCTGCAGGGACACCCTCCAAGCGCGTCTTGGCACTGCAACTATCCCGCCATTATACACCCACTGATAGGGCAGCCTCCTGGGGCGCTACTCCCAGGTTTGGGCCCCTCTCTATTGGGCGGAAGCGGCAGCCTGGGAACCGCAATGCCCTGTACCCTCTAGCACAGGCCCGAGCCCCATCTTGCCCTGGACCCATGATCTATGCCGGCGGAACCCCCGCCACGCCTTCCCCCAGAAGTCCGCCACTAGGTAGCGGGGGCAAAGTTTTCTGGCTGCATGCCCTTGCTGGCGCCAACCCCTGTAACGTAGTGGGATACGTTGTGTGAAATGTAAAGTGCATGTGGTGTAGTGCATAGATAGTTAGAGGAAATGTTTGGGAGAGTATGCTGGTCTACTCTCCATGTTACTGTCACACTGAAAAGGTCAGCAAAGGGGGATGGTTAGATAGCTAGTGAAACAGGAGCTCCAGCTCTCCCTATCACCAGCATTCCCATTCCCCTCGGGAGTACTACCCTGTTCGGCCCGTGCTACAGCCTCCTCCTCAATATACTGTATATATATATATATATATATATATATATATATATATATATATATATATAATGTCACTGGTGTAATTACCCTAGTAGCGAAGGGATGAAATAGAAGATGAAATGATAATGTAAGGAGACAAAGACGAGCCGTTAAGAAGATGAATATTTTCTTATCAGTTTTGCTGCCTGTAAAGGGTAACCCTAAACCACAGCTTTGTATACCCAGTGGTCAACTTTGTCTTGTGGGCTGATAACACACTAGTTGTTTTTCCCATAACTTGCCCAGAAGATCCTTTTGTCCTTGAAAATAGTGGGTGTAACTTACAGTGTGGGAGGAGCAAAATGAGAATTTTTTTTTTTTTTTTCTATGTGTCTGACTCTGGGCAAAGGCTTCAGGGCCTATATCTTGGGGGCAGTAGCCTATCCCAAGGCCCAGTAGTCCTCCTACACCTCCATGTCACCACTTCAGCGCTAACACCCACCGTCCATATTGAATACATGCTAGGGCTGTCTCATACAGGATTGGTGTATTGGTATTAGCGGGGGTATTTTTACGACATGTCGGCGGGTCATCTGGTAGATCAGGAAATTCTGCTTTTTATGAAATTCAAATCCTTAAACTGTCCCTTGCCCCAGTCAGGATTCGAACCTGGGTCCATCAGGACTGCAAGCCGCCTCTCTACCGATTCAGCCACCGCCTCCAATTGAAGTCTGAATAACGCTTTCTTGGCTTTCTTGACGGCATGTCATTGATTCTGAGTAACATGTGTAAGGCTCCCATTGGTAGCAGGTGCCTCTATTGTTTGTAAGTGGTTATAGATTACTTTTAAGACAGCCTAGTGGTTAGTTAGCCGAGAGAAGTGAAGTAAGTCTGCTTTATAAGCTCGAGGACAATGTGAAAGAAACATATTTTGTTCATTTTGTACACATTTGTTCACATTTTGTCATTTATACACCTTTTGTCACAGTTTTCACATTTTCACTATTTTGTCAAATACAGTCACGTTGCACATTTGTCACATTCTGTTGCACTTTTCCACATATTTTCACCCGGAATGTCCATCTCAGCAGTTACTTCAACAGACAAGGAATGAGGCTATGGCACACCTAATGTCTGACTTGGCCGTATCTCTGACTGGGGGTAAAAATAATCTTGTTGTTTTTAATGCATCAAAGACTCAGTTCTTACACCTATCAACCCGACAGAATCTTCCAGAGGTGTACCCTTTAATGTTTAATAATATTCAGCTAATCCTGCATTGCTTGAACATGCTTGGGGTTTCATTCACTCATTTCTTATCTTGGAAAGATCATATTACATCTCTTGTAAAATCTGCTTCCAAGAGAATTGGTGTGCTAAGCCGACTCCATTCCTTCTTTACCCCAGCACAGTTGTTGACTTTATACACGGGTTTTATCCGCCCCTGTATGGAGCACAACCCTCACGTGTGGGGAGGCTCCCCACATACAGGTCTTCTCAACAGGGTGGAGTCATTAACTCTCCTCCTCTTACTGGTTCCATTCAACCTCTGTCTCTTCGCTGCACTGTTGCATCTTTATCTCTTTTCTATCACTACTTCAATGGTCACTGCTTCTCTGAACCGTCTGCTTGGATTCCTCCACCTCTATGACGGGCGCATAGCACCCCTCTAGCCACAAACTCTCATCCCTTTTCTGTCCAACTCTCTAATGCAAGAATTAACGGTTACTCCCAGTCCTTCATTTATGCAACAGGTCAACTCTGGAACTGTCTCCCTCTGTCTGTATTTCCTGCTTCCTATGATCTTCAGTCTTTGAAACGCAGTGTGTCCAGGCATCTCAAAATGATCGGATCTTGAATTTGGCTCTGTCTAGTATCTTGTTTTCCTCTTGGGAGGAACAGTTTGCAGGCTCCTGGCCTTTGGTTCCCTCTTCTTAGCATAAAAAAAAATGTGACTCTGATTACAAAACACACTGTTGTGCACCATTTCCCATTTTTTGGTTCACTCCTCCAATTACACTAGTGTGTGATTTATATCTGGATTATGTCACCGAAGTCTCCAAGTTTCCTCGAGCTTTTTGAGCACTTAGCCTCCACTGAGTGTATTCTGGTTAGGTAAGAAATAACTTGTTTTACATTTTTATTGTGAGGCCTATATGAATTCCTCTTTTGTAAAACGAATCCTGGTTTCTTCTTTGGTGTGTGTGTATGTTATAGTGTACAGTAAAGTTAAGTTAGTTTTTCTTGTGAGTTTTACCTTACCCCTTTTGGTAATTAAGGGCTAAGAGTGCACCGTAATATACACCCCCATAACAATTCGGCGACCTCCTGCCAGGATAGCTCTGTAACCTAATATTGGCAACCTTGGCCACATACACAGCGCTTAATCTTACCTACTTAACTGTAATCAGTAATCATGGCCCTATTGAGTGATAGTGATGTGAGAGCATTTTTGGATTCTAAGCCATCTCCAGACAGAGTGAAAACACTCACAAAACATGAGCTCATATTGCTTGCTCAGGCCTTACAGTTGAGATTTCCTGCCTCAATCACTAAAACTAAGTTACTTGATTTAATTTTGGACACCATGTTTGAGCAAAGTGAGTCTTCCGCAGGTAGTTCTGAGCCATCTGATACTGCACAAGGTGTTGACCCTGAGCCTTTGGCATTGGAGATGCCTGGCCCCAGTGACTTTTCTGCTCATGATACTGGTGACAATGTGGAATTTAAGTTAGCCAGAATTAAGCTAAAGGAGCCAGAAGTGCAAACCAAAAGGAGAAAACAAGAATGGAATGCTAAAATGAGGGAAATAGAATTACAAGCTCAAATGAGACAAAAGAAAATGGATCACGAATTCAGACTGAAACACCTTGATAGTTTACCTAGAGCTAGTAGTTCATCTGCCAGGTAGTCTTTTGATGTTGCTAGGATCATTAAGCTAGTACCTCCCTTGAATGAGCAAGACATTGTCAAGTAATTCCGTATGTTTGAAAAAATGGCAGGTCGTCTCTCGTGGCCAAAAGACTCTTGGACAGTTTTGCTGCAGAGTGTTTTGAAAGGAAAGGCTCAAGAGGCTTATATTTCTTAATCTGTTGATCAAAGTGCTACCTATGATTGTTTACAAGAGGCCATTCTAAAAGCATATGAACTCATGCCAGAGGCATATAGGCTTAAATTTAGATCTATCTTTAAACAGAAAGATCAGACTCATGTGGAATATGCTAGAGTACTCACAGACTTATTTGATCAATGGTTGCATTCTAAGAAAGTTGATGATTTGTCTAAACTTAACCCACCCTGTTCCGTCAACGTATGGGTACGTTGCAACATTTTGCATTTGCCAGTCCCGGCGACGTACTGGTATGTCGTGCAATTGCAAGGTCCCTAATTTGCACAGTTTTCAATTTTCGCGCGTGATTTTTCGTACATATACACGGGCATCCTCTTCAAGATGCCAAGCAGGGACAATGCCTTACACCGCATAACCTCCCCCCTCCCCCCCTCATGCCATTGTCTCGGGAATTCACCTGTTATCAGAGACCTGGCCAGTAAAGACATTCAGGGCCAGAGTGATTCCCCAATCGATGACAATGTGGAGGACAAAGTTTACACACTATTAGAGGAAGAAACAGTCAGAAATAATGATCAGGTAATGTGGCAAAAGAAGGTCAGGTATGGTGATGAATTAGTGAGTGAAGCAATGCTTATAATGCCTATATTACTGTTTGAAAACCAATATACTCTCGTACTACATATAAATTCGTACCAAGTAAATAAATAGTTACCGTTTATGAGTGGTGTGAGTTAGTTACCCTCCCATAGAACTCGTTTTCTTTGGTGCCAGCCTGTTAGAAAACCCAGTCAGGTAAGGAGCTACTGGTACCTGGATCGAGTATTTTAAACCTCAGGTGAGCAATTTCTCTATGAATTTTCGATGTTTCTGAACAAAAGCGGAGGTTTTAGCTATTTTTTTTTTTTTCAAAAATACCTCTGGATTGCGGGGTGTCAGAGGTGTGAAATAGCTCGGGACGTGACGGGTTAAAGAATTAATGATCTTGGAAAACTTCACTGGTAAGGTAGGGATGTTGTTACATACCTAGTTGAGAAAAAGATACCCTAGCTGAGGCTGCTGTTGTAGCAGATAACTATAGTATAATTCATAAGCATGAACATAACCCTCAGTCATTTGTTAAGGGTAGGAGAGTGAACCAACCAGTTTTTGCGAACCCTTCTTCTGGTAAAGGCAAGTTAATGTCAAGTGACACTAGTGGTAACACTGCAACCCCCAAGCATGTTAGTTCCACGAAAGTAAGTGAGGACAGTGTTGTCAGAGGGTCAAGAAAAAGTGTCGGGTTTTGCCAGTATTGCCAGAAAACAGGACACTTGGAGGATTGGTGCTGGAAAAAAAAAAAAGAGAAAAGTTCCAATGTGAAACCTATTACTTTAGTAAACTCTTGGGGATCTTTTGACACCAACAGAAAGCAGCCACCCACAGATATTGTTAGTGGTAGTCAGACAACTCCAGCAGGTGCATATTGTTGATAAGGCCAGAGTGGAGCAGTCAGTGGTGAATAGACAGACTCCTGTAGAGCCATTGCTAGACACTAGTAAGACTGGAGCAGTGCAGCCGTCAGGGTCAGGTAAAAGTGGCAATAAGACTCCATCAGAGTGTCCTCCCCCAAGCAGTACACAAAGTGACTCCTCCCCAGATCATTTATTCACTAACTTCATATCTAAGGGGTTAATTTCAGTTGATGGAAAAGGTGGTAAGGAAGTCACTATACTAAGAGACACAGGAACTTCACAGTCACTAATGTTGAAGGGGATTGTTGACCCTAATGAATGTGTCTTGTTTCAGGGTATAGCTGAGTTTGTATCTGTTCCCCTAGTTGAGGTGAAACTCCAGTTAGAGTTGGTTACTGGTTCAGTGCATGTGGATGTTGTTGACCAGCTTCCTGTATAAGGGATCACTTTCCTTTAGGGTAATGACTAGGTGGGAGGACAGGTGAGTGGTCTACCCTGTGCGTCAAAAACTCCCGAGTGAGGATAGGACTAAAAAGTTGGATCCTAAATTGTTTCCTGCATGTGCTGTAACTAGAGCTATAATGGCAAAGGCTAGCCATGATAATGTTGCCAGTAATGGCACTGGCAATGCCGATGATGATATTGGGCTTGGTGATACCTTTTTTGCCCAGTTAAATGACTCAGAGGTTGATGATTCTCCCCAGACTGATGCAAATGCAAAGTTAGCTGATATGCAAAGATCCAGAGATTGTCACTTTAATTGACTCAGCAGTTAGGGAAGATGAATGTGAGTCTGAATTGACAGAATGTTATCATTTAAGGCCAAACAATGTGTTAATTTGAAGATGGAGACCTCCTAGTGTTGCTCATGATAACGAGTGGTAGACTATGCATCAGTTGGTGGTTTCAAGACCTTATAGGCAAAAAATTATGTCCATTGCTCATGATTCTTCTTTAACAGGTCACTTAGGGATGAGGAAGCCTCTCTCCCATATCTGGCAGCATTTTTACGGGCCTGGAATCCTCCGAGATGTCTCCCGGTTCTGTAGGTCATGTCATACTTGTCAGCTGGTTGGTAAGAGCAATAAGCCCATCTCTGCGGCTTCTTTGATTCCTCTACCTGTGTTTGAGGCCCCATTCACTGGAGTCCTTGTGGACATTGTTGACCCTTTGCCTAAAACCTCCTCAGGCCACCAGTACATCCTCACTATGTTAGACATGGCCACTAGATATCCCGAAGCCATTCCCTTGAGAAATATTTCAGCTAAATTGGTTGTAAAAGAGATGGTTCTTTACCTATTTTGGTCTCCCTAAGGAAGTTCAGTCAGATCAAGGCAGTCATTTTAATTCCAGACTGTTCAGACAAACCCTTAAAGAGTTAGGAATCTCCCAGATCACTTCCTCAGCATATCATCCTCAGAGTCAGGGTGCATTGGAGAGGTATCACCAAACTTTGAAAATTATGCTTATAAAGATGAGTTTGGATGAAAAGGAATGGGACAAGTGTTTGCCTTTCCTAATTTTTGCAACCAGAGGGGCACCAAGTGAGTCCTTGGGCTACTCCCCATTTCAGTTAATCTTTGGCCATGAAGTAAGAGGTCCTCTTAAACTCCTCAAAGAACAATGGGTCAAGGATGATGACCAAATTAATTTGCTAGACTATGTGTCAAAATTTAAAGAAAGACTGGCCTATAGTATGGAAGTAGCCAGGGCACACTTGGAGTTATCTCAGGAGAAGACAAAGAGATGGTATGACCACTCTAAGAAAGTTATGAACAGAGTGTTTCACCCAGGCGATCAAATTCTTGTCTTGCTTCCCATTCATGGTCAGCCTCTGGAAGCAAGTTTTGCAGGCCCTTCTGTGTAGTGGAGAAGAGGGTAGATGAAGTCAATTATGTCATTTTAACCCCAGACCAGAGGAAGGAACAAAGATTGTGCAATGTAAATATGTTGAAGGAGTACCACAGGCGAGACGTGGACCCCCTTAGTGCTGCAAGCGTGGTGTCGGCTGTCGAGTTGGCGGAGGCAAGAGCTGCACTTTGACTTTGGACCAGATGACCAGTTGGAGAGAAAACCAAGAAGCTTGGAGTACACTGACTGATAAACTCTCCCACTTGACTGCAGGGTGGTGTGCCAAGCTTGTTGCCCCTCTCAGGAAGTTCCCTGATGTTTTCTGGGACACCCCAGGACAGATGGAAGAGTCACAGCATGACGTGGACATTGGAGATGCCAGCCCTGTAAAGCAGTCCCCCTACAGGGCTAGTCCTAAGAAGCAGACCATCATTCAAGAGGAACTGAACTACATGTTGCAGCAGGGGTTAATCGAGTCCTGTCAAAGTGATTGGTGCTTCCTGGTCATAGTGGTTCCAAAATCCGATTGGTTCACATACTGTAGCTTTTGTACTGATTATCGTAAAGTCAACTCCCTTACCAAGACTGATACCTACCCGCTTCCTAGAGTAGATGATTGTGTGGATGCGATAGGCAGTGCTAAGTTTATCACAAAATTAGATTTGATGAAGGGATATTGGCAAGTCCCACTCACAGAAAGGACACAGGAAATTTCCTGTTTTGTGGTTGGTGGCAATACTTACAAATGTAAGGTCATGTGCTATGATATGAAGAATGCAACTGCCACCTTCCAATGGCTGATGAATGTTCTCCCCAAGGACTTGGATGGTTGTGTAACTTACATTGACGATGTTATTTTAAGTGATAACAGGGAACAACACTTGAGCCAAATAGATGCCTTGCTGCAGAGACTGTCCTCTGCTAATTTAGTGCTTAATTTAACTAAATGTGACTTTGTAAGGGCTTGAGTGCAGTACCTAGGTTATGTGGTCAGTTTAGGCCAAGTGAGTCCATCTGATGTTAAAGTTCAGGACATAGTTAATTCTCCCAACCCCAAAATAAGAGAGTTGCAACGATTTTTGGGTATGGTAGAGTACTACAGATGTTTTGTCCTGAACTCTGATCTTGTAGCTCCCCTCACTGATTAGCTAAGAAAAGGAGTCAGGTATGAGTGGAAGCCAGATTGCGAGGATGCCTATTCTAAAGTCAAAGCCATCCTGTCAAGTCACTCAGTGCTTCAAGCTTCAAATTTTGATAAACCCTTTAAATTAGCTGTTGATGCCAGTGGCCGAGGGGCTGGTGCAGTTTTGCTTCAGGATAAAATGATCAAGGGTTTGAGATGCCTGTGTCCTACTTTAGCAAAATGTTCAATAAGGCCCAGAGAAATTATTCAACTATTAAGAAAGAACCCCTTGCACTCATACTTGCCCTTCAACACTTCTCTGTGTATGTTGGTCCAGGGTCAGGTGATGTTGTAGTGTACACTGATCACCACCCTCTGAAATTTTTGTCCCAATTAAAGGACAGAAATCCTAGATTGATCCTTTGGGCCCTATTTTTGCAGGCTTACACCGCGGGCATGTTTCCCAATGTTTTGCATCTCCAGTGGGGTTATTTGGGCTCCGACAGACTCTCAAAATATATTTGTCAAAAATCAGTTATTAGGCCTAGAATATTAAAATTACATATGCATATGGCACATACCTTCAGCTTTCTCCTGGGATGTTTATTGAGCCTTCATCTATTACCGTAGGACTTGTGGAGACCTCTGAAGTTGGGTAACGAAGTCTCCACTTTACACTTCCCGACAACCCGTAATATGATTACCACAGCCAGATATTAACACTATAAACACTACTCTATGATTATCAAGTAGTTTGGGATCCATACTCCAAATAAAAACCACTGTGAAAGCAATGAAAATTACGAGCGCGTATGACCTTCCCACTTGCGCTAGTTCGCTGTTGGTATTCTGTCATTTATTATTCATAAAACCCCTCACACTTTATATTTCTATTACTATATAACACTTATATATATCTACAGTCTTTATCCATAAGTTTCCTTCAGTAGTATTAGTTTATTGTCACTGTAGAGATTCAATTTCTTTCAGTAAAATACGTAGCAATCACTTTCTCGTCCTGTATACTAGCATTGAGAGTGAATGTCACTTTCACCTTCACTCTCATAACTCATAGTATTCAGACATGCTAGAGTGAAACTTTCACTTTCATTACTCCTAGGGTATATACTCGTATTCTTATAATACTACTCATTTACATTTCTATTTACGTTTTCTATTTTATTTACGTTATTTACATTTCTATTTTATTTACACTGTGTTATGCACTGTCACTTGAAGTAACTTATAAAACTATTTTCCATTGTTCACATATATTTACATTCATTACTTTCACTTGCTGTTTACACATTATTTACACATTATTTGCAATTCCACTTGCACTGTTTTACTCAATAGAAAAATCGTAGTCACTCTTTTATCAATTGTCAGCCCTTTACCTCTTTCCACACGAGGTTTAGTAGGGGGTAAAGGTCACAGGGCCCTTTGCATGGGGGTGAAAAGTCCCTGAAGTCAGCAAGAGCAAACAGACCTACTTCCACATTGGAAGATGAGAGTGAACTGATAAGGGTGGGCCGGGGTGGTGGCCTACTTAGGGAAATGCATTACTGCCAATGTTAGCCTCTTGACAGCAGCTAATATATAGCAGTGAAATGATTGGCAGGAAATCTAGACAATACATTATAAATTAGGTAGTTCCAGGTGAATGTAAATATCACTTAGGCTTCTCCCTTCCCTCCTTATATGTATATTTATTACGAAAATAGATTATACGGCATATTTGAAGGGGAAATAAACAGTGAAAATTAGCGAACGAGTGCACGTGAGATGTTGTCAGGTGATAATTAGCCAATTCCAGGTGTATGGCACTCTCACTTACCTTATTTCTTTCTTGTATATATTATTTGATATAAGAATAGGGTATAGGGCTTATTTCAATGGATGAAATCAGTGAAAAATTCCAGGGAAGATTTACTTAGGGTAACACGGCCAGGCAGGCGAGAGGATAGGGTAATGGAGGAGGGGTAGGGAGGGGAGTCAAGAACTGGGAGAAATGGCTAAATTGTCAACAATGGATGGGAGTACAGATGAGATTAGGAGTGCTGACTAGTGTTGGACATTGGCAGTACTGATAGATGATACAAGCCACCACTTGGAAGCCCGGGTGAATTCAAAATAACACAGAATCACAAAAGCGATGCCCCGCGGTATGATCCCTTGCTCCCAAGCGTCACGAAAGTGACACCCCGCGGTTAAGGGGTTAATGTGAGACATGTAAAAGGTGTTAGTAATGTTTTAGCAGATTACCTGTCCAGAACTTAAATTGTACAGTATCCAGAAATTCCCCCTTGGGAAATTTCTTCTCTCAAGAAGGGAGGTGTCACTGGCGTAATTACCCTAGTAGCGAAGGGATGAAATAGAAGATGAAATGATAATGTAAGGAGACAAAGGTGAGCCGTTAAGAAGATAAATATTTTCTTATCAGTTTTGCTGCCTGTAAAGGGTAACCCTAAACCACAGCTGTGTATACCCAGTGGTCAACTTTGTCTTGTGGGCTGATGACACACTAGTTGTTTTTCCCATAAATTGTGCAGAAGATCCTTTTGTCCTTGAAAATAGTGGGTGTAACTTATAGTGTAGGTGGAGCAAAATGAGAGTATTTGCCAATAGAAGTCTGAATATTGCTTACTTGGCTTTCTTGACAGCACGTCATTGGTTCTGAGTAATATGTGTAAGGCTCCCATTGGTAGCAGGTGCCTCTATTGTTTGTAGGTGGTTATAGATTACTTTTAAGACAGCCTAGTGGTTAGTTAGCCGAGAGAAGTGAAGTAAGTCTGCTTTATAAGCTCGAGGACAATGTGAGAGAGACACATTTTGTTAATTTTGTACACATTTGTTCACATTTTGTCATTTGTACATCTTTATCACATTTTCACATTTTCACCCTTTTGTCACAGTCACGTTACTCTTTTGTCACATTGTGTTGCACTTTTCCTCATTATTTCACACATTACTCAATATGTGACTTTGATTACAAAACACACTGTTTGTGCACCATTTCCCATTTTTGGTTCACTCCTTCATTTACACTAGTGTGTGATTTATATCTAGATTATATCACCGAATTCTCCATGTTTCCTCAAGCTTTGTGAGTACCTAGCATACATTGAGTGTATTTTGGTTAGGTAAGAAATAACTTGTTTTATATTTGTATTCTGAGGCCTATATGAATTCCTCTTTTGTAAAATGAATCCTGGTTTCTTCTTTGGTGTGTGTGTTATATATATACATATATCTTTTTTTGGTGATTAATTAAGGGCTAAGAGTGCACCGTAATATACACCCCCATAGCAATATATATATATATATATATATATATATATATATATATATATATATATACACACACCATAACATAAGGTAGGTGATTCTTGAACTGATTTTGAATAAAAACTGTTACATCACCGTAAGTCTCAGTGCCTGCAAAGTGTTTAGAGACGACATTATGTTTGAGTCATGAGAGACCATTCTCACACCAAAGACTATCAAGTAAATATTACAAACTCAACAAGGGACTGAAGTTCTTAATTTCTTTAGAATCTAGGACTAGCACCAGATGTTTTTATCCAGTTTAGGCGTGACATCTCGGACTGAAAATGTTAAATGGTCAAAAACCCAACAACCAGCTTTTGAATAATATGTTACAAGTACCTGACCCTTATCCCAACTGCCATTTCCCACCGCAACAACACCTACACTACCACAACAGCACTTGCGCTACCACACCACAGACCCCCAGTGCCCTACTATGTAACCACATCTGTCAGCACTACCCACATTGTTATTGATCTGTCCTGTCCGAGACAGTCTTTCCCTCATCTCAAATTCTCTTTAAAATCTCATCTTTTTCATCTTTTTTCCTCCCATTAATTTTCCCTAATTACTTCATTTCTGGTGCCATCTGGACGAACGGGGCCGGGAGAGGTGAACAAATTTGTCGTTTATTATCTCTTCGTATTCATTTTCTCTCTGGTCTGTCTCCCTCTGGTGCTAATGAGGAAGAGACACCACTGTTTTATGAGATGCTTCAGCTTTTATTTTTTACCCTCATACATTGCGCTATGCAGCATTCAGTTCCAAGTGCTCGCGTATATTTATCTGTGTCATTATAATATGTACGTGTATTTAAAGCCTCCTCACTTTTCCAACTTTAAGATCGCCTTTGGGATTACAAGAAATTTACATGATTAGAGGAAGTTCATTATGCATAATTAGGTGGTAAAGATTATTCTTTTATTTCAAAATGTAGCACATTTTTGTAAACCGTTATTTTTTATTGAATTAATCACTTGCAGCTTTAGGTTAGGTTGGGTAAAGATAGTTGGGGGTTTGAGCTCTCATATAGCATCAACCATCCACATACTTGCTGTAGTGCGACCTTAAGATGACTTTGCACTTAAAGACAGGACAAAAGGCTGCATGTATTCCGGGAAATCATTTACTACCTTGAATGCCAATTATCAAGATCTAGTGAGAGAACAGGTCTGATCGTTTTGCCTCCCTGCGCATCTTCGTGACGTCACACGGTTCATTTCCAGGGGGTTCAGAGAAAACAAGTAAAGTGCATGGGTAATGTGACAAATTACCACAGTTTGCTAACATATGTTGTCGTCTCGTCAGCATTGTAATATAACTATATACATGTTAACCTTACTAGTGTTACTGAATGCTTCCTAATTGAGGCCATGAGAAGCAGAACTCGCCAAGCGCCACCCCGGCCAAGAACCAGGTTATTATAGCATTGTCTTCCCCCACCCTTCCCCTATCTGGAGAGAGACAGAGGCGGGAGGTTTTCAAATATCCTCAAGGTCGTATTCGCATGTTAGTGCACCACACTTTCATGAAAGTAAGGTCATATAATAAAAATAATAATATTATTTTTTGCAATTTTTATTCAGCTTACGATTATTGTCTCACAATGCATAATGACATTACCATGAATTTTCTGTAAGGAAAAAAGTAACAGTAAAAATTAATAACAATACCTACCTTAGACCATTCCAAAGCTGAAGGAAGGTGGCAAAATAAAACAATAATATTATTATTATACGATATTACTTTCTTGAGCAAGATAATAATAATGTTTTCCATTAATTTTATTGATTGCTTTATTATTTTTCTTCATTCTACGTTTCGTGCATTGCATTTTTTCATTAATGTCGTTTTTCTCTTCTCAATAATTTTTGTTTATTATCATGCCCATTACTTCCATGTATTATTATTGTATTGTATTATTATCTTATTATACTATTATTATGTTATTTTCATTGTACATGTTCTTTTTTTGCTCTATTCTTACATTGCCTCTTTCCTTAGGCATAAAAATGAAATGAAAATAAACACGGAGAAAATCGAGGTCGCAGATTTCCGAATTTCAAAATGCTATACCTTGTGACCCTATAATGCTATGAAGTTGAATATAGTCTCAAAATGATCAGCATTTTATACCCTATTCACGTAAGTAATAAGCGAAATTATAAACGTTCAGCATTTTGAGTGGCAGGAGTATGAACGCAATAAGGTGTAATGAACATTTTATTCATAACACCAATAAATTGCAGTCACGCTCCTGCCGCTGGAAATTTCGACAGATTTTAATTGATTTTAGTCCTTATGTAGTTAGGTTATACTTTACTGATCATTTTGAGACTAAATTCAACTTGATACCTTAATTGAGTCAGGAGATTTAGCCTTTTAAAAGTCGGAAAACTTTGACCGCGATTTTCTCTCTTTTTTTTTTTTTTTTTTTGGCGCTTGGCGAGTTCTGCTTCTCAGGGCCACAATTTATAGCTTCAGCACCTTAAACTTCATAAGCAGAGTATATGAACTTCTAATATGTGAAGTCATCATTTGTACCAGTCTTATAGTTTCCATTATGGCGGTGATGAAACATTATTGCTGTCCATTCCATGGTATTAATGCTTTTCATCATCTTCATCGCTATTAGCATACCTTTTATCATCGTCATCATCACTGTCACTAGCATAGTTCCCCCAACTTCTATAAATTTCTTCATCACACACACACGTATTCCGACAAATAAGGCTGCATAAGACACTAGAGATACGAAGTACCATCATCGTCATTACCAAGATTACAGCTACCACTATCACCATCAGTATCACCATTATAATAATTACCATCACCATCATCACCAATGCATCACTACCACAATTCCCTCAGCTTCTACAGTACACCTGTCTTACCGCTATAATCACCACCACCACAACCACAGTCATCATCATCATCATATGGTAATCACTACTATGTCATTGCCCTATAGTTACTTCAACTTCCATACCAGTCGTTTTCACACATATTTCAGGCAAATAAGGGAGGGAATGGAGGGCACTACAAACACAGAGTGAACTTTTCAAAACTTACTTAAAACATAAGAAAAAATTATAACAACAGTAGGCTGATTGGTCCATGCTAAGCAGCTCCTGCAAGAATGTGACTACACTAGTAACACTGCAAAAGAGTAACATCTTCAAGCACAGAGTGAACTTAAACATAAGAAGAAATTATAACTGTAGTAGGCTGCCTGGTCCATGCTATGCAGCTCCTGCAAGACTGTGACTACACTAGTAACACACCACCACATCTTATTAGATATACCACATCACACACACCACCACACCACATCAGATATACCACACCACCACACCACATCAGATATACCACATTGCACACACCATGTTACCACGTCAGATATACCACATTGCATACACAACCACACGACACCTTCCCAAGGATGATAAAGGTGTTTATATATATATATATATATATATATATATATATCTATATATCCTATATATATATATATATATATATATATATATATATATCTGTATTTATATATCTATATATATATCTATATATATATATATATATAGATATATATATATATATATATATATATATATATATCTATATATATATCTATATATATATCTATATATATATATATATATATATATATATATATATATATATATATATATATATATATATATATATATATATATATATATATATATATATATATATATATATATATATATATATATATATATATGGAGCCTCTGTGGTACAGGAGTAAAGTGTGTGTTTTCGTACACTGAAGAACGAAGGTTCGTGCCCCGCCAGGATAATAAACTTTGGGAGCATTCTTCTGGCCACGTACGGCTTTGGCGGATATCAGGGGTGCTGTGGTTGAACCAGTGTCACATACTATAAAGTATGCTTGCACCCAGTCGGCTTGCGTGGGCCGATTACACTTGGTTCACAGACTACACACACAACCAAAGCCACTCCAACACAACAATTACACATACAAGTACTTCTCACTCTACATACAATCTCCACCGGACAGCCTAAGCCACTTGGTAAAGATACATTGGTTGTATCGTCCCCACTTCGGTAGGGATAGGCCGGTCCTGCATTGGACACTCAAACGGCTGATGACGATGATGATATATGTATATCTATATCTATATCTATATCTATCTATCTATCTATCTATCTATATTTGTATATAGGTTATATTTTACAAAGTATCACCACAATGGCATCATTTACCTTGCTCTTCCTGAACATGGGAGGAAAGAGAATCAATGTACTCTTTAAAATTTTACTTGGTTATGTTTTGATTTGACCCGAAAAT